>NW_017386127.1:62146-126478 GCF_000237925.1 Schistosoma mansoni | reverse complement strand
TGTGTTTTAAAAGAGCTTGCGTATGATGACTTGGACATCAAGACACTTATGAAGAACAAAACCAATGTATGTTTGAGTTTTATGGGAATAACTTCAAACATATTACATTGCGTACAGTCCAAATAATATTATATTCTGATTAAGACAAAGGCTGTTGAACTGCACTACTTTCATAGTATTATTAGAATCATATATAATTGTAGAACCTGAAGAGAATTTATCGAAAAGAATATTCTTCGTTCAAATATTAGTCTTTTAATATATATATATATATATATTGTACCACATATTTGAATCTCCAATGATGGATTAATCTGTCAAGTTGAATAAAAACAGACCAAAAGTGATTCTAATAATAATATGAAAGTAGTGAAGTTCAACCGTGTTCGTATGAGGCAGTCAATCACCGAAGACAATGGAAGATAATCGTGCAATATCCTGTGATGGTTTGAAGTTAGGCATGAATGCCGTTTGGTGTCAGTTCAGCGGTGTGAAGATTAAGCGTTCGCGCGCGAAAACGAATGCCTGTGTTTGAGTCCCACATGAAGAATCCTGGATACCCACTGGTGAGGCGTTTCATAGAAGGAGGAAATGACTGTCTATCATTCCCATGTTTTCAAAGATGGTTGAACATTGATTGGTTCATTATCTCAATGAAATGCAACAGCAGCACATTTTCATTCAAATGTTTGGTATGAACGTGAATTAATGACAGTAGATATTTCAATGAGAATGTGTTTACCACGAAACGCGTTGTCTGTGAAATAAGAAAGTGTGAATTTACTGACCAGTCGTTTCACAAGTGAGTATCACTGGAGAACTATATTTGTTAAAATATCTAGAACGTAATTAAGCTATAATTCAGAGCAAAGTTTTCTGATAGATTTTAGTTATTTTCTGTTTAATCACCATTATTTGCACTATTCGTCATGTTCCATGACACCGAAGCCATTTGCTATTTACATTTGTTTAAAACAACTAAGAATTTTGTGAACTAAGCTGATGACTCGCAACTCTGAATTCAACTACAGACAAAAGACTGCTTTCTATTGTCATTTACTTCGCTCACTAACCAGAGTTTAGTATCCACACTTATATAGAATGGCAATTGATACTGACTTAAAAATATCAATTCACGTTGTAAATTATACCATTTATTACAAGCTACATTCAGCTTTTGCCAGTTAATCATATAACGACAGAAATAAATATATTTTCTTGTTTCTACTATCTGCTTTTGTGACAAGATAACATCACTGTCTGCCCAGATTTTACAGCAATCAGACCATATATTCGATTGATACGATCTACACAGAATGATCATGTTATACCAGATACCCCATTCATGGCTATTAAAATAAAATCAGAGTGTACACTTCAAATACTTTAATCAACGGAATTACGTGTTGTTATACTGAGTCAGTCCAGAATAGAAATCAATAGTAGGAAGGAAATTACAAGTTAAATGGTCAATATAAGTGTCTGCTAGTTCATGCTCAGTGACCAGTCATATTTACTTTCACGAGACGCATATCGGTAAAGGATATGGCTAGGTTTTAGGGATTTTATTTCAGGATTTTACGGCCATAACGATTCATGTAGAAAACAATTAGATTGTTTATATTCTTTTCAACCATAGATTAATTAATCTGATTCATCAACGACCTTGATCTTTGAAATACTTTGTGGATTTGATAGTTTACTATTTACTAAATATATCAAATCTGTGTTTACAACCGTGTTTTGAATGAAAGGTAGTTGTAAAACTTCTGTCTAACTAATACCAACAAAACGAAGTACAAATGACAAGAAATATATGCTTGTGATTGCGATAGATATTAAGTAATTATGTGTTTAATATACCTCGACAGGTGATTGATGATAACGATTGTAAGTTAAGTGTCTGTTTAACAAACCTAGTCAGTCAAAATTCAGCTTACATTAAAAAAGGAAAATGTGGTATATCAATTTTTATCTATATTCTCGCCTTTTAATGAATCGACCACAACTTTCGAAAATTAATTCACAACCTTGATTACGACCCCAATCCCATGGTTCAGCCATAGACATATTTACATCATACCATCTGAAAGATGAAGAGTTAACAAATATCATCCTTCATCATTATATTTTAAAATGAAGATCTACTGACTGTTCGGAGGATTTACTGATAAGAATTGACGATTATCACCTTACAATCAATAATCTTAATTGGTTCAATTTATAAACTAAAATAATATAGTAAACGGACTAAACTGGTATAGCAATCAGACTAAATAAGACAAATCAACTAATCAGACACAATTAATAAAAACTAAATCCTTTTTTTTTCATTGTTGTAATCTTCTGTGCAATCTACTAGGACTATATGAGTACTCGAAGGATGTGTAAAATGAAAGTAGCGAATTTAATGAAAAGGTTATCACGAAGTTAAACAGTACAATAATGTTATGCCTGATTTAAGGCACAGACATTCTGACAATTTCATTCTCAGGAATCGTTCAATGGAATAGTTTGTAGGATTAGCAGACTCTGGGAATACAGATGATTATGAATGAATACACTCAGTCGACCAGACATCGGCCAAGTGATATGTTGGGGTTTCTGATAGGTGCAACCTATGGGTCAACGTTCGACGATAGAAGAAGACCGATACACACTGTTGGTCGGGAACCTGTTTTAAAGTTCCAAGGGTGTTATAATTGTATTTTTGCTATATAAACGACCCAGCTATTCCTATTGCTTAGTATTCTTATCCAATGACACTCGACAAGACCCCAAAATCAGAACACTTTGAACAGGAATGAAATTGTATTCAAAATAATAATAGTAAGTGAACAGCAATCACTAGTTTAAATAACGTTCATATATTTATAGTATATACATAAGAAGCTTATAGATTTTTCTGCAATAATATGCCCGGGCTGATCGGTTTAGAATTAACCAATCAGCGCGCAGCAACACCATCATGCATGAAACATGCATACATGCATACATAAAACATCTATGTCCCACTAACAAAGGGCGATAGATATATATGTATGGGAAGTTATCCATACACTTACAATTAGAGTTTAGTTAATAGAGCTTCCTGACAACTATCAGCTTTCTCACACAATTAGCGGAACGAGGTCACGAATAGGAAGCTCGTATAACAAAAGTTTGTAACTACTGCTTTTAAATTATCACAGTCTTAAGCTTACAGATACATTGTGAGAAAATATAACAAAATTTTCACCATGGATACACATATTCACACATTCAATAACATTCTATTTTGAAATTTACCCAGTATCTTTGAAGAAGCTGAGAGTTAAACCAGAAACAGACGCCATGATGTCGACTTTAGGAGACATCACTTCACCCTGAAAATTAAAACACAGAAATAACGTTGAAATAATCATTCAAGAGAATATTTATGACTTGATAGTTGTTGAATTTACTGTAAACTTACGATTGATAGACGTCGTTCGAAGTGTGAAAGTCGAGATCCACCGTGACCGTCCGATTCTAGATCAACCGCATCAAGCTCATTGCATCGAAAATGATTTCTAGCAAAGTTCTGTTTGAAAGAACAGAAAATAAAAATAAACTTATCTAGATCCTTTTCTGAATTTCAAATATTCATCAACAGGCTACACTTTTCAGGTTATTTGTAGTCAACGAAACTACTGCAATTTAAAGAAACATATAAATTTGTGTTAAAATGGAAGGGCTTTTAAGATATATACGTAGTAATGACTGTTAGGTTCAACTGTTTATTAACGTTGTGTGAGAGTCATGTTGAAGTGTCAATGTCCCTGTAAATACAGTACAAAGGCCAGTACAGATAATTTTTAGACAGCTTTGAATAGATGGACGAAGGATAATTGGTGATAATTTGTTAAAAATCGAAAAAGGTTTTAAAAGGGTGGACTGGTGGTCGTTTGTCTTCTGTACTTCCTCCTCGTTCAGGGCAAGTTAGTATTGGGCGAACCACCAAGCATTGAGTATCAGTTTCCCTCGTCCTTTCCGCGTCTATGCGTATTAGTCAGCTGTAAGACATGAACGTTCGCATACGTACAATGAAGTGTGCTGATCGACATAACGATCGAACTCTGTATAAAGTGGACTGACTTGGCACTGCACTGTATGATTTGAAGATTGACCGTAAATTCTATTCTTTTAGTATACGCTATTGCTAATATTTGTGTCAAAGTATAATGACAAAATATTCACAAGTAAATTGATTTGTCATGATTTTCAGTTAGAACACCTGATTTCCAATCGACAATTTACGATAGATGTGAAGCTTTTATGATATTAAACCAAACATTCATTGATAACATCCATCTAATTAAGGCGATAGTGAACAAACAAATCACTCTAACAAACATTTTCTCTCTTCATATGCCAATAAAACAAGTTCTTGGAGTAAAACACAATAAAACATCACCGAATCATTGAAATATGCATAAAGTCAATGATGTACTTACGACTACACTCCGTAATGTTAATCCGACTCTCTGGTACGTCTGGTCACTGGAGACGGTACGCCATTTCCTGGACACGTATTGTATAGTATTTCTGAAAACAAGGTTCCAATAAGTAAACTGATACTGTAACGTTTGAAATGTATTTTAAAAGCTCGGTCATTTTATCTGGTATGTGAATAGTATTAAGGTGATGAAGAGTTATATAGCTTGTATAGACTCTGCCTGTCTTGACCCGAACATATGAACTGAAATTCTCACGTTCCCATGGGTATTTGGCTTTTAATACTGTGCTTACTAAATGAGGCCAGTCCCAGTACAATGTAGGGAATTCAATGAGAAATTAGCATTCCTTGATTCATTCATCGTCGTTCATAATGGAGTCGATTTGTTGCCAAAATACAATCGATTATCCAGTTACTGATTGAATTAGCTACTTTATGCCAGTGATTTGCGATGGAATACTTATCTACTGCGTAAACGAACTGTTCAACTTAAAAAGTTAGACATGATTTGAGGAAACTGTAAGATTTTTGATAATTGTGTGGAACGTGTTCTACAAGTTGAATTCGAGAAAGCATTTGAAACTCCATTGCTTTACGTAATTTAAATAAAACAGTGTTGTGTTAGTGCACTATGTTTTAAATGTTCCTTACCGATCAGCTTTTAATCCTTCGTTGACATGTTTTGGCAATTCCGGTTCACCAGTTTGTGGGTTACGCCTTGTTCTGGGACTACCATCATCATAACGTAGGTAAGGAAACAACCAATAATCAAAGCCCTGTTCAATAAAATAATATTTTACCATTTGTTACAATCATTTGAGGGAATCTTAAGATGGCAGTAAGAGGTATATTTCAAATGATTTTGTTTATTATTGCGAAAGATTTTATTTAATGTAACGTACTGTCATTATTTTAACTTCCTCATTGAAAAATGGAGTAAATCAATACACTTGATCTCTTCGATGGATTTAAAGGCATTCACTGCACCCGTGTCATTCAAACAGTAGTTAAAATTGATTCACGAACGTAAAACAACTATAAGCATCTCAATATATTTCTTAACAAGACGTTCTGTTGTAAATAATGGAACGTGACAAAATTATATAACTTGAGCTGTCGAATTGTTCTTGAGTTTACAGTTCCTTGCCCCAAAATGCCCTGGTATGGACGAGAGTGGGGAGAGTCCACTCTCCCTCTCGAAATGCTCTCACATGGCCACGCGTATATAGCCCCTGCCTGGGAAGTCCTACTCACTGCCTTCTCGTGGCACTACTGTTGTTTACGAAAGTGAAAGGACGAAAAGCGAATGTCTGGCGCTTTAACCGGGTTTGTGGACACGGAAAGTTCACCTAGGGGAGTTGGCAAACCCTGATTCCAAACCAATGGTGCACATGGGCTGCAGTATCCTGAGGGAACAAATGGCGCATGAACCAATTGTTGATCACCGGCTACCATGGGACTGCATCTCCTCACGATTCTCCACTGCCTTGTGGATCAGACCTTTAGGTCAAAGGCTACGGGTGTGGCTCCCTAAGAAAACCACCTGCTTCTGTTTGGGCGCCTGGGCAGTATCACAGCCCATACACAAATAAATGAAATGACACATTCTACTGACAGTATTACTCTCGCACCTACTAGAAACAAGACACTTTACATTATTATTATCATTATTATTACTTTTATTATTATTATTATTATTATTATTATTACTATTTACCACATCACTAATTCACTCCCTTTTATTCTCAATTTGTGTACCATTACTTTTCAACTTATGCGGTAGCTCGCTCATGGTGGAAACTCTGTCCTATCTAAACGATCTCCAGTCACTGTCTGGTCGAAAGTGAATGCTTCCACCGATTATGAATACTGAACCAGCCTTTCAGAAACCACGTACACCGTTCAAGCTGGCTTCCTTCAACGTTCGCACACTAATGCAGATCGGACAACAGATGGGGCTGGCTTTGTCTTTAGAAAGTCTTAATGTTGATGTTTGCTGTCTATCCGAGACCCGCATTCAAGATTCTGGTGAAGTATTACAAATTCGCTCTCCATCTGTCGCCTCGAATAGCTCATTTCACATGCGCTTATCCGGGGACCCTGTGATATCCTCGTCTGGTCTTGCTGGCGTTGGTGTCGCACTAAGCGCTAGAGCTAAGGCAGCACTGATCGATTGGATCCCCATTAACAGTCGGTTATGTGCTGTTAGATTAGAAAGTTCCATCAAAGTGAGAAGAAATCGGCGTGAGAAACGGTGTCTTTTCGTCATCTCCGCCTATGCCCCGACAGATTGCAGCCCGGATGCAATCAAGGATGAGTCTTACCACCAGTTAACTGTTCTTCTCCAGAAAGCGCGTTCGACAGATATTGTAGTACTAGCCGGAGACTTGGATGCACAGGTCGGGCGTCTAGGCACAGAAGAGAGTCGTTTAGGTGGCCGTTGAGGACTTGTTAGGGACCGTTTTCTGCAACTGTGAACAGACCACAACCTGTTTCTGGCTAGCACTAACTTCCGGCACAGTCATCGCCTGTGTGCCACCTGGCGTCCTCCCTCTGCATCCCAAGCCTGGACTCAGATTGATCACATCGCGATCAGCTACCGCTGGCGTGGTTGTGTACAAGACTGCCGCTCCTTTTGGAGTACCTATCTGGAGTCTGATCATGCCCTGGTCGGCGCCAATCTCACCTTACTTTTCAGTGGCCGAAGGATTGACCGCCATCAAAGGATTGATGTTAGTAAACTGGCTTCAACTTCTGTTGCAAGTAATTATCGAGCCAAGCTAGCTTCTAGGCTAGCTACCATCCCACCGAAAAGTATAGATGAGCATTGGTTGCAACTTCATGACGCCATGAAAATGGCGAGCAAAGCCGCTTGCGAAACGTTCCGCTTATAAGCACTGGGTTTCTTCTGGCTCCTTGCAACCGATCGAAGCCCGTCGGTCTACTCCGGGTGACCGTGAGTTTGACCACAAACGAAGGCTGTTACGTAATGAAATCGGGCAAAGCTTGCCTAAGGACCGAGAAACCTGGTGGTCGGAGCGTGCTAATGAGATGGAAGCAGCAGCTGCATCTAGTAACTGCCGGAAGCTCTTCCAACTCATTCGAGCCACTGGCAGCAAGAAGTCTGGTGTGAGTGAAACAATCTGCTAGGATGATGGGATCCCTATTACTAACATCTCTCGACGTCTTGGACGATGGGCGGAATTCTTCGAAGGGCAGTTCAACTGGCCTGCTGCTCCGGCAATATCAACCAGTTTGTCCTGTCCCCCATGGCCGGTGACGACTGATCCACCAAACGAGGCGGAAGTCTGCAAGGAACTCCAACTCCTGAAGCGCTACAAATCACCGGGCCCAGATGACTTACCTCCGGCTCTTTTTAAAGATGGTGGTGACTTTCTGGCTAAGGAACTGACGGTGTTGTTTGCAAAGGTTTGGGAGCTAGAAAGTGTTCCAACACAATGGAATGAGTCGATAGTCGTCCCTATTTTTAAAAAGGGTTCACGTTGTTCCTGTAACAACTATCGGGGATAAGTCCACTTCCGATTGCGTCCAAACTATTGGCTTCTATCATTCTTCGTAGGTTGCTTAAAACCCGAGAACGATTGACTCGCGAGGAGCAGGCTGGTTTTCGTTCTGGTCGAGGATGTATTGATCATATCTTCACCCTTCGCCAAATGTTAGAACACCGTCATACTTATCGCAGGCCAACAATCGTAGTGTTTCTTGATATCAGGGCTGCCTTCGATTCGTTGGACAGGACTGTTCTCTGGGATTGTCTATTGAAGAAGGGTGTGCCTGAGAAGTTTATTAACATCTTAAAAACCCTGTACACGAACACCTCAGGCAGAGTGAGGGCATACAACCACCTTTCTCCCTTGTTCCATTCGAGCATTGGGGTTAGGCAAAGTTGCCTGATCTCACCATTCCTCTTCAACTTTGCCATCGACGACATCCTGGAAACAGCTCTGATGAATGTAAGTAATGGCAGTGTCGATCTGCTGCCTGGAGAAAGACTTCTCGACCTTGAGTATGCGGATGATATTATCTTACTGTGCGATAATGCCCAAGTCATGCGATCCGCACTTAATCAGTTGGAAATCAGTGTCCGCAGGTACGGCATGTGCTTTGCACCTTCAAAGTGCAAAGTACTCCTACAAGACTGGCAGGATTCTAATCCTGTACTCACCCTGGATGGTGAGCAGATTGAAGTAGTTGAGAAGTTTGTGTATCTAGGTAGCTACATAAGTGCTAGTGGTGGCGTGAGTGATGAGATCGATTCACGTATAGTGAAAGCCAGAGTGGCTTATGCCAATCTGGGCTATCTTTGGCGCCTTCGTGATGTTAGTCTGACTGTAAAAGGTCGGATCTACAACGCGTCGGTGAGAGCATATTTGCTCTATGCTTTTGAAACCTGGCCTCTCCGAGTTGAGGATGTTAGACGACTCTCTGTGTTCGATCAAAGTTGTCTCCAAAGGATTGCTGGCATACAGTAGCAACACCATGTTAGTAATGCAGAGGTTCGGCATCGTGTGTTCGGGCGTCGAGACGATAATTCAATTGGTGTCACCATCTTGAGACACTGACTTCGGTGGCTTGGACATGTTTTACGAATGTCGTCCCAGAGAATTCCACGTCGTGCATTATTTGCCGACCCTGGGACTGGTTGGAAAAGGTGGAGAGGAGGTCAGTGTATGACATGATGTCGTGGTATGAAAGAAAGCTACAAAGGGCAGGCTTCTGTTGGTCCTTCATGACTCCCTGGCTGGGGTCCAAGAGATGGTGCAACAAAGTTGCTAGAGACGTTATCAGATATGGCTCAGAATAGAAGTCAGTGACGATAATGCTGTAACCTTCTATTACTTTCTTCATAAAGAGTGGCTATAACTTTCTTCTGACAAGCGCGCATTCGAAGACTGATCAACAATACTCTCAAGCATCAATGGGAAGATCCAAACAACTATTATATATGGATTAAAGCAATATAGTTTTATCAATAAGTCATTACTGATAATGTTGGTAAATTTTTGATTGTTCTATTGCGATAATAGTCTGAATGATATTAATATCATTTTCTTTATTGTCACCTTTATACTTGTTTAATTATATGATTGTGTTTTAATATAATATAATGGAAATTTTTCAGCGATCAAGAACTTATTTAATTATAGATTCTGTCAATTAAATGCTTACTGAACTATTGTTCATTGACAATTTATATTGACTTTCCAGGTTTCTCATCATAAAGGCGACTTATCTTCAGAAAGTAATGATAATTTATTAATACTGTTGCATTGCGCACATTGTGTAGTGACTTCAATAGTCATCGTTACAAAAGATGAATGCAAGAATAAATAAACTGTGTAATTAATGGTTGTTTCACTCACGAATGTATGTCCTAATTCATGAATAATTATTCGTTTCAATTCTCCTGGATTGGAATCAAGATATTTCATCGCTGAGCAAATTACAATCGAACCTGCGATTGGTCTTGTTTATAAAAAGTAATACAATTGCAATTATTAGGCACAGAATAATGTAAAGAATATGTGGTGTAAATCGTAGTAACTGACAAGCTTTCGACCCATTGAAAAGTTAACGGATTTGAAGTAACTACGGTAACAACGAAAGCTACTGTATCACAAAGCAGCGGTAATTTACAATGAAAATTCAGAAAGAAGATGCACCAACCTATAAATGTTGACGGAAATAGTGTTTTAAAAACGGGTAGATTTTTGTCATTTGATTGGTGGATTCCTCTATTTTTTTCTATATATCTAATGCAACTGTATAATAGTGGATCAGAAAAATACAACTGTTCCCAGTTTTTATGTCTAATCACGATAACACCTCACCACCAGATTGAGTAACCACATCACATTACTGTACGCAGTCTTCGGTGGACAACTCTGGTATCTCGAACGGTTGGCATGATTTCCCTCAAATGCTAATCACATTTATAGAAGTGTTTCCTGTTGCACAAAATCGAGGCATATTTTTTAAATTTCCATCAACACTGACGATCATGAACTAGTTTAATTTTGTTGATTTGTATGTTATCTGAATTACGTCGGGTTTTGAGAGGTAGTGACGTAATCATTGCACTTGTTGGTTACGTTTGACAACGACTTGTTCGTATTGTTAGTGGACAATTAGGAAGTTATGCTACTTGAATGATATGAAAAAAACAAATTCAAGAACATCTGTGTAGCTAAAATTCGGATAAGGTAATTTCGGTATTAGATTTAAATCTAATGCAAACAATAATTTTCATAGACCAACTGATCTGTTACATACCTATCGGTGTCCAAATCCTTCTCACAAGTGTCAGCTGTAGCCATTGTACTTTCAGATATGCAAGCATTATGCGAACGAACAAAGAGAACAAAGTCAATGTTGCCTCGCTTTTTGACTTCAGTTTTACTCACAACATCTTTTTCAGATGAACGACATTTCTATAGAGTCGGAACATGAGAAAGGTTTGCATAAAATTGTCAGAGAACAAGGCATATAAAATTTGTAATCGAAATGTCTTAAGCTACCTCTGTTGTCAAAACTGATCCAATAACTGGAAATCAGTGTTTTGTTTTTCTAATGATGGATTTCATAGTGCATAGGAAATCTAAATAACCGAGTTAATATACCGAATAACAACACCACTGCTGAAGCTTCACTTCCTCAGCCAGTATCGATTGATAGAATCTAAATTTGTAAACAAACCTCTGTAACTCGACCATGTTTGAGAATGAGAACATTTTGTTTTTGTGTTAAGAATGATATTCCATCATGAGACACTGTGTGTATCTCTCAGAGTTTCTTCAACTTCTGAAACAATCGTTAACTCCTTCGCATGGTTACGAAGAAAAAAATATTCAGAGTGATGGTGAAAACGATACAGTGTCTTGCATGCTCACAGCCCGGTAAAAATGAAATGTAGTGGAAAAGTTAACCACATCGAAATGAATTTGCGACAAGATTGATAGCTGACTAGTTTGATAGTTCGGTTATTTATCACTATGATGCAGTGAGATTTCCTAGCGTACGTATTTGAAAGGAAGAATTTCACCGCATAAAATTCACGACACTCGGATACAGATCGTACTCGCTGTTACTCGATACCAACTGTAATCACTTTCCTGTTAATCCATATGTAGCGTCTAGTAATCCTGTTATGTTATATGCTAACTATAAGTAGTATGTAGCAGCAATCGAAAGTGGAATGTCTGCCAGCATAAGATTGAATTGAAGAGAACAGGAAGGCAAACAGATAGCAATGTAATGGCAACAGAATTTAAAAAATCACAGGGTATGTAAAGACAACTGAAGGAAGATGCGCAAATAATGTATTTAATGTATGGTTTGCTTATTTCACTGGGGCTCTGTGTAAGCAATAAGTAAATTTACTACATCTGAGTTTACTCTATCTACATTGTAATGTTTTGGGAATAATGTAGATCTAAACGTGATTTACTTTCCTCTGACACTTAGGAGTGTTTTGAAATCACAGAGGTGACGAATTACAAACTTACAAACTATCTGCAATTCATATTTGGTGTGAATTCATAAATGATGTTTTTCATATGATTGTTGAGAATGGAACTGATCATTGCTTACATTAAACGAGATGTCTTTTGATGATGGATAAGATATAATCTCCACGCTAACGTTGCGACAAAAATTCAATCATTTCAACTGGGCAACTGACCTGAAGATACTTCTCTGGGATTTCAAAACCGTTACATATTGACACGTTATTACAACCACCTTCACAGTAATGATAACGTGGCCGCATCAGTGATCGAACTCGGTTATCGCAATTGCTAGTGCATTCGAAAGGAGATTAAACAACAGGAAAAGAAATGTTTATTTATCGCTGTGAGTACACATCATCGTGTAATGACACATTCAAAAAGTTGACAGCCATCGACCAGGATGTTTTGTGTCAGTGTTTACCACTGAGGTGTCTTCAAAACACAATAAATTTCTAACTTCTCGTTGCTCAAACAATAATAGACACGATCAGCTACCATCCTGATTAACAACCACTCAATGTGCATATCAAGGCTGTTCTCTACTCATACTTAGTTCAATTCTGTCAGAGATGTTCTCGGAATATCACTTCCTTAGTTTTGGTTTTCACTGATTGGCACTCTTCCTAAAAAATCACTCAACCACTGGATACATGGTGTGAACAAATATCTGTTTAATGAAGGCCCTGACATTATGCAGACAATTCAGAACACATTGATCAGGAAAGAAACAATTACAAGGATGGAATCCTCTTTCAACAGTGAAATTCGTTGCATCAAGACTGGCCTTACTCTATACTCTGACCGATGGTACTCAATGGACTATTTGATTGAGCTGATGACCGATCATTTTCTTGGACGCATTATCATGCCTGATGGATTGTAGGTTGACAAAATATCAGTACGTCTGTCTGTTTACTATGATGAAAGTAATCTGTTCATCGGTGCACTTTGTATTTTTGTATTATTATTATTATTATTATTATCAGTTCACTCTGGATTCAAAAGTATTTGAAACAATAATGTCTTAGTGTCTGTGGACAGTATAAACATGTTGTTCTACTTTCTTTGTATATGTCAGCGTTGGCGTAATCAAGTGGTGACTCTGATACACTACAGGTTTACTTTCGTATGAGAACAGACATAAAATATAGGTGGTTTGGTCCCTGAACAAGCATCACATTGATTTCTAGTCATACGATATCAAAGCAAATGTTTAGGACCACAGGTCAACTGCAATAAGGAGAATCCTAACAATAATACAACATGAGAATTATTCAATTTGTACGACTGTTAATAAACTGACCGTTCTATTAATATTTTTTGAGTAGGATGTTTCTTCGGTTGTATTGCCTTTGTCCAGAATCTCAAAGCATCCTTGACCTGCAACTGTAATTCACAAAATACACTGTTCCAATCAAACAGAAAATGAAAAGAAGTTTACTTTTAAAGACTATCGAATGTTCAGTAACTGTTGATTTTGGTGAGATTCTCAGTATTCCAAATCAACGAGGATTATCACAGAGCAATGAGTTACACATTTTCTTGTTTCTCAATTGTCTCGTCATTTGTTCGGAAGGACAAAGTGGAGTGTCGAAATCTGTGACACAAATTAGTCTACTAGTTTCCTGAACTAAAGTGATCATGAAAGACTAATCATCTACACTCCTTGTTCACTGATGAACAAATTAATGATCGTAATTGATACTGGATCTGAAGTGTTGTCGAATCGCGAGCAGTAACATTGTTGACTAAATTGTGCAATGTACATTCTATGGTAAAGATCTGACACATATCGTTTGAAAACACTCGTAGTATTGTACTTGTGTCAGCTTCTTAACATATTTATATTTATCACACACTACTTATCAAATCCTGACCTTTGGTGCTACCTTGAAGTGGTGATCAAGCTTGCCTATCATGATGAACCAGTCGAACGATACTGGCTGGAACTGTCGTTCCTCAAGATCTTACCATGCCAGACAGGTCGGTTGAAGAGCGGTAAGACCAAAGGCAGTAAATCCAAGGTCCAAGGGTGAAGTCGTACTTCTGTGTGTATAGATGTGTGACGGCAGTAAGGTGTTTCCTTCGGATGACCACCATAATATTGATGCTGTTTTCCCATAAGGAAGGATGGGGTTAATAAATGTCGACTCTGAAAATGAACACCTCACCTTATTCCACGGACTTCTATCTCCGGTGGTAAGGTCCCAACAAGTACGAAGCTAGCACGAAAATTACTCACAAAATGGTCGTGTATGACCCACCTCAAGTAGTTGTCCCTTGTCCTTTGCGGTCACACTCTCGTGTCACTAAGACCACCTCTAACCCAATTTCCGTTTCAGGTACCACCACAAGAACTCTTCCATAGTGAGGGCAACCGGGAAGTGATGACCGACCTCATACCTCTAACAGCAATTAAGATCACTGTATTCATGATCAGTCTCCAAGCTATTCTACAATTATTCACTATTCCCAAAGAGCCTGAGTGAAACATTGAAGTAGGTCTCCCACTGTAATTAAAGTTCAAAAACCAATAAGAAGTCTGAAACGAGGAAGAGCAGCTAGTTCAGATGAATCATTCCATAAGTCTTTAAGTATGGTTGTTCGATTTTAGAGACCAGGTTGACTAATATTTCATCTAGACTCTGGAAACTGGATTTAATCCCATCTGACTGGTTATGACGTTTGTACGAACTAATGATCCCCTTGTACTTGATTTCGCTCCGATTTCGAATTCTAAATGCAATGCGTTTGTTTGTTCTCATGTAGACCTTTTTGGTCTAAATTGAGTTAATTCTGGGATTCCTAGTTTGTACAGTAATTCAAATACTTCTATTTATCACATTGGCATAACGAGCAGGATCTTGTGTTGGAACAGATGGACACACACTAAAATTTTGATGCTTTTCAGGTATATATGGAAGGAAGATGTTGAGGATGTTAATATTGTGGCTCATTTTCTTACATTCATCGAAAACAAAGCTACGGTTTATTAAAAACTTTGGCATTTTCAGAAAAGCCTATTTCATATCTTAATGCGACTCCCAAGTAACTACTACTAGACCATGAAAAGTACAAAGTCCGGAAGCTGTAAATGAGGAAAATCTCCTAAATTGATTCGTCAGGACATCGAGAATACCACTACATTACTACATCATCCCAATCCAATGAGTAATCAAGGTTATGCAGATAGCAATTCACTGAGAAGTTGAGAAGCAGGTCACGAAGATGTGCGCAAGTTTTGTAAATGCTTGTCTTGTGGCGAATTTCACTCACGCAGTTCATGTGTATTTCGTAGTTCAAAATGATCTAAACGTGGTAAAATTGGACACATACGAGCAGTTTGTAATACTGCTACTACTATTCGTTTTGCTATGAGTAATGCTAAACCTTGTAATTCCGATCCTATTAAGTTGAATGTTTCAAACGAGTCATAATCTGATCAGATTCATGATATTATTTTACCAGATATGCGTTGTTCTCATGGTTTGTGTATTTGTAATGAAATTATTTACAAATATGTGGAGGATATATCAAGTGCACTAAATCCTGATCGGAACTCTAATGTTACTTTATCAAATGTAGTTTGTCCTAATGACTCATTTCTTTCTGGTGAGATCTTAATTAAATGTGAGGAACAAGTTCCACATGCGTTAAAATTTGAATACAGTCCTTACGGTATTGCATCGGATGTTATTTGTTTACACAACGGATTTATCTCTAGTGGTATTGCTAATGAATGTGACAAATATGTTCTGAATGAGTTGACTTCCAGTCACATTTCTGACGTTATTGTATCAGAAGTTGGATATTCTCACAAACAATTTATGTTGAGTAGAATCCCTAGTCAGTGGTATGATGATGATGAGGGAATAGCAAGTTATCCCGAAGCATTCGGAGAACCAGTTTGCCCAGATATGAAGTTTGCATAGGCAGAAAATTCAAATCGAGTCCAAGATTATTCTAATGAGTATGAGGCAGATGCATGTTTTCCATTTGATTGTTTTGCAGGAGAATCAAGTCTAGATGGATCACACGTGTTAATTAGAGATATCAATGCATATTTATCTGACAATTGGAACAATGGCCTTGTGTATTCTAACGTGAAAATTAAAAGGAATGTGCATAATATTTTTTATGCAAGTCAAAGTCACATAATGGAATGCCTCAAATTATATGTCAGTGTGTATCCCCAAATAATCACACATAATAATCGAAGTGCGCGATATGAGAAGATAATACAAATTGAGAGCGTCAGATTGGTCGTAACATTGCGACATAAGGACCCAAAATTATTTCGTGAGGGAGGATAGTGATTGAAAATCTATGGTTCCAAATTCTAGATATATCAGTGGCTTTAGTACACAACCGACATGGTGATTGTGCACAATGGCAGAATGTTTTGGTAGCACTGAGCAACAATGCCAGGATGTTTGGAATGCATTTCTCTTTGTTTAAATGCAAGTTGTTGCTTCAGGACTGGTCTGCATCAACAGCTGAACTAAGGATAGGGAGTGAGTTAGTCCAGCGTGTCTGATCAGCCCTGATGGGTTGGTGTCTAACGAAATCTCTGCACGAGCTCAAAAAAGCTCATTCGGCTTTTGCCAACTTACGTCATTTATAGCGAAGGCGAGATATCCGTCTATCAATTAGGGACGAGTATACTGTGCATCAGTTCGTTCTGTTTTACTTTACAGCTGCGAAACGTGGCCATTATTAGTACTCGTAATGTGCTCGTAAGATACTAGTATTTGATCACATATGTCTTAGAAATATTGCTCGCATCTGGTGGGATCACCAGGTAAGTAATAGTGGTGTTAGACACAGAGTATTAGGGAATAATGGTAAATCAGTTGATAAGGTTGTTAGTCTTCATCTTTATACTTACACAGTAACAATCTACTGTTGTAATTTTAAGAAGACAATGTTCTCGGAAAAAATAATACTACCTTCGACTAGTCAGTTTTCTAGTATTTCCGGTCCAACATTTTTATCATTTCTGAGATAAGTTTTCAGATAAAATAGTTTGTCTATCAAATGTTTTATCAACTTCACCTTCTTTAATAATACCTACCATCTGCGAGAACACGAATGTAATAGTTAGTTGGTGTGCGTTCTGTGACCATGTAACAATGCATATATCGTACTTGAAAGCATATGCCAGAAACTCTAAAGTCAGTTGTAATAACTAACGTTTTAGCCAACCTAATGTTCTTCAATGTAAGTACATATTTCGAAAAGTACAAAGAGCAAGACGAAACGTTAAATATTAGACCGAGCTGTATTCACAATTTCAATGGCATTTTTTATGTTTGATGCATTAGGTAACTAAAATTTGTACTGAATCAGTAACTTAGAGCTTTGAATAATGGATCAACTTTGGAACTAAGGCATGTAATGCACATTTACAAACAACTGGGCTATCGAGTAAATATAAATATAATATAATAATATGTAATATATATATATATATAATATATGAAATAAATAAAGAATAAAATGAAAAGTATATGAATTGGCAAGTGAAATTCTTATAATTGACTGACCTTGAATAAATCGAAATTTGCATTGTTTTCTAGATCCTTACTCAGAACCACTCGAACACGGAATTTTTCACCAACGGTGAACTCACTGCCTTTAGGGATTTTACGTTCAAGATTTCCTTTGCCATTCTTTAAAGAATCGTAATAATAATTATTGAATCGAATACAAAATTACAGCATAGTTTTGTGCTGCTGAATATTCCACAAGTCTCTCCTTCAAGAAAAACAAATACAAAATAACAAGCAGTAATAACATTGTTTTTTAAAAGATGCAGAACGGAAGCAATTTCTAATAATGTTTTGGTATAGATGCGTTCATTGAACACCTTATATAGATTTCACGGCTGACGTAGATAATAAAACAAACAGTTTTAATTAATTTATAAATCTTTCTGGCAAGTATTTGGTCATAAACAACGATGTTATCTTTTTACAAATCCAATCATTCTTTGAGAAAAACAAAACTGCATTTCAATCACTCTCAGATTCACTACATTTTATGATCACAATCAATATCGTGTAGGTTGAATAGATTTTTAGCCACTCAAATGATTATCTCAAAGCATTCTTGTTGTGAAAGCAAAAGACGTGTCAATTAAACAATTACAAAATCTTGATGGACTGTCATTTGTTCTATTGAGAGTTGGAAGTTTTATTTGACCTCTGAAATCCAAAAGACATATCTCTAGATTTGGTTCCTTCTCAGAGTTGATCAAGCCGTGATTTACAACTCTACATTAATCTCATTAACAAGTTTGTCTATCACATTTGACTAACTTTATCTCTGTGATTCTATAATAACAAAGTGGAAAGAAAAACAATTGTTGTTCTAAAGTGATACACATAATTTATGTTCTTCAATCACTAACGTAATACATTTTTGCATTGTTTAATTGTATCTTCCCATTAAGGCTTAAAACTGTAACTGGTCAGTCTCATTCAGCATGTGTGCATTCTGTTCAGATTTCGTCGATATTGCCTTAAGTCACAAGTACAATAATCAAAGATAGATGATGGCTAGCATCGAAATCCAAGACGTGCTTTTCTTCCCATTAGGGACTAACCAGATGGATGTACCTGCATCTCAGAGTTGATACTTACTCCTGAACTCGAACCTAATACCGTTCTTAGTATTGTTTGTTTGAATCTTCCCATCGACTGGGTTCAGAGATGAAGTTTTAACTCGTTTTTGTATTGGTTATTTGAATGTTCCAATTGATGTTTAGGACTACAATTATTCAGTAGCTCAGTGCATAACGCGATGGCGTTTAAAGGGAGTGGTACCGAGTTCAAGTCGGGGATCGAACGTCAAATCTGAGATGCAGGTACATCCATCTGACAAGTCCCAATTAGAACGTAACGCGCGTCCTGGATTCCACTGACGGCCATTGTCCATATTTGATTACAATACTAATAAAATGCTCTAAATTTTCGTCTAACATTATAAGTTTTCTAGTTGTACGTAAATGATCACAAAATATGTGATAATATTTTCAATCAAATTGAATGTAACAATTAACATGTTGATTAAACATTTTGTGATTACCGAGAGCAGTGTGCCGTTAAAACTGCTAGAGGATCAAGAGTACAAAGAATGTGCTTGAAAAAGTGAATGAACAAATTAACAAAGAAGAGGAGTTCGATGAAAACGTACAAAAATAAAAAAAATAAGTTACTACGTAAACACTTTTTAAAATGACAAGATATAATTTTCCAAAGGGGTTTGAAAAGAACACGTATAAAACAATATATATATATATATATATATATATATATATATATATTCATATATGTAATCTACATATGTGAATGCATATCCACTAGTTGCTAATCGACGCTATTTACTCTACTGCGGCTCATCAGAACATGTTCACATTTCGCTATTCTTTATCCTTATGTTCACTCGTCATCACAGACCGATTCCTGTCAAATCTAACCGTACTTATTTTCACGTTTTATTCCACTGCCGTCCCCATAAACAATTTATTACTGTTTTCACGGTTTCGAGAATCGCTCATTCGAACACGTTATTTTATCTTACAGACAATCACGACATAAAGGAGTGCTAATTTTTTTTGTATGTTTACTGATTCACTGATAATCGCATGCTAACATTCCACATATTATTAACATATTTACGATACTCATGTACCTTTTTTACATAAGTAAGACACTTTCGTATAATGCTATCACATCCCACGTGACACTGTACTTTATCAGGTGTAGTACATTTTTAATGCTAACCACATACCTCTTCAGTGTTATTTTCTAAAACAGACATTTTTTTCAAATAAATGTGCTATTTTCTACAAGGAGCTATGTCAAGCTCACATAGCTTATTCTAGCTTTCGGGCAAGCAAATGTATTCATTTTCCTTGAGTCACATTTTGACCTTATCAATTATTCACATATCAACCTTGATTGTTTTTATATAACGTATGTGTGTGCACTTCTTATCCTAATCATCACATGTCTGTAACTTATTTTTATCTGACTATAAATTATAATTAGGGCTTTATTAAACGGTTTTGCTCGCACGCCTCCTTCATGTTTCATAGCGTTTCATTATTTTCTGTTTGCGTCATTCGTTGATTCTCTCGGATTGTTTGTATTGAATATACTTGTTCTAAAACTCATTCTCGTATTTGACATTTGTTATTCCGTTATACACCAACGCGAGTTAGGTCGATTATTATATAGTAAGATTTGCAATATCATATGTACAGGTTGATTATTAAATACAAATGGTGGTTTAACTCAAAGAAACATTTTTGACAGAGATTTGTATGATTCAGGTAGGAATCATCAATAGATATGTTTAATTGATCATTTTTCAAGATGGTCATAAATCAATTTGTTGAGATCACACCGCGAAAAGGCAACATAACTGCTCCATGCTATTGTCTGTAGATTACAGTTGCGCATATTTCGGTGCATTCCTGTAATAATCCTATGAAATGGGATGCTCAAATTCCAACGTTTACTGCATTATTATTTATGCACTTGCAACTGAAATAAAAGGCGTTTGGAGAGTTGGGGCTTGGTAAGATGTATGATAAAATATGGTTTTCACAAAAGACAAACCTGGGTAAACAAGGCCTTTCTAATCAGAGACTGTATCTGCCCGTTAACTGATTAAGTATTGACAATAAATGCCTAATCAATATGGTGTATTTATGACAACATGGAGTTCGGGTCACAATACAGCAATAGAGTTCGTTTGATTGAGTACAAACTGACGTTGGAACAATGTGATAATACTGACAAGTGTACTAATTTGTACCATACTTCATCGCCCGTAATTCATGTTTACTTAAAAAATGCATAAATTGTTTTCAGAAATACAGAAATTTATTTCCCTTGTTGGGAAAGTGTTCTGTTAAAGTGAATCGTGTTAGTGTGATTTAACTAACAGACCACTATGTAGTAAAAATTTTGAAAAATACACGTAATCCAAGGTCTAAATCACATGGAAAAATGTATACACTTTTCTGTTGTTTTCATATTATTTCCATATTAACCGATTTCACTCCCTTATGCAACTCTCAAGCAAATACTGCTGGACCATGTAAAGTATGCACATTTCGAATGTGGTAAAAGAGAAAAATTTGATGAAATGACTCGTCAGAACATCAGGAATTCTACTACTTCACTACGTCGTCGCAGTCCAATACGTAACCGAAGTTATTCAGATAACAATACATAGAGTTGTGAAGTAGTTCACGAAGATGAGCACAAGTCTGGTAAATGCTTGTTCTGTGGCAAGTTTCACCCATGTAATTCATGTGTATTTCATAATTCTAAATGCTTTAAATGTGGTAAACCTGGACACATTCAGTCATTTTGTAATACCATGGTTCATCTCGCTGAAACTAATGCTAAAATTTACGATTGTGATCCTACTAAGTTTGATGTTTCTAATGATCACTTATTTTTATCCAAGACTTCGAGAAGCGGTATAACGTCACATAGCAGTCCAGAGTTGAATGAAACAGACGTAAGATGAACTTAAGAAGAAGACGTACAATCGATTACAGACACTTACCCTCCAACTAGTAAGACAGTTAACAGATATTTGATTTTAAATCAAAAATTGACAGTGATTACATGAGAATAGTTAGAATTTATAGTTATGCAGTGAAGAACACAATAGAAATCTTGTACATTCTTAGCAAAAGAGAGTAATAAGTCATTGTTTAGACAACTCTAGTTTTGATGAACACTACATCATCCATTGAAATTCATTTTATTACAATATATAAACACTTCACAAAAAAAGTTTAAATGATTATCAATAATAACATTGCTCGATAAGAGAGTATATTCTTGTCATCTAATTATCAGTGTTAAATAATATGAAATGATGAATATATATGGGACTTACAGCATTCTGTCGAGTAACGCAACTAGAAAATGAAACAAACAACTTTACGCAAAACAGTCTTATTTGCAATAATCGCAACGACTGATCACTCGATAATAATTATTCAGCAGTTACTGTTGAACAATACAGTCTGGAATTGATGTGATGATGATTAGCCCTATTATTTCTATTGAATATATTCTTCGACAATCGGTACAAAGCACAAAAACACCGGATATAGTGCATTATTTTATCAGATTCAACAGAATGTATAAACAGGTGTTGAATAATTGAGTTGCAAAGCGAACAAACGATAGCAACATTCTCAATACTGTCTTTTCGATGACAAACGCCTTGATCTGAGACTGAATTTATTCTTTGTTGTGTCTGGAAAGTCGAATGAAAATAAGAACATACCTGTCATTTGATGATTGAAGATTTTTCATTGTTAGATATCCTTATAATATTTCGACTGGTAGAAGGAATACGAGAGTAACACGAAAAAGTTAATTGGGCAGTCAAGATGTATCATCTAAAATTTATTTCACAACAGAAAATTAGGGAATCTAACAAAAATAAGAGTAGAAAATGTTAAGTGCGGGTTTCACAACACCTGATCGCTGTAAAATTATGATTAAGAAACACATGAATAATGCTTTCATGAATTGATTAGTGTACAAAATTGTATAGGATCTGTACCGATAAGACTATAATTTATGGACGACATTTTGGTAACGCTCGAGTGACCTTGAGAGTGTTCACCTAATAACTAGAACCAAAGGAAGATTATAAACCAATGTAAGGAATTAGAACTATAACTCACAGTTGATGGTTAAGTTTAGTAATTGGATTTAGGGTTTCCAATACGAACTGACATCAGATACACTGACGAAACGGTATTTTGCCAAATGGATGAATGAATTTTGCGCCAAGATCTGTCTTCTTATACCTGATTGGTGCGTCCATAAATTATAGTCTCGTCTGTGTACCTTATAGATTTGGTAATCCCAATAACTATCAACTTTAAACTTGGTTGAGGCGATGACTGCGCTATCCTACTTCATTCTGAATGTTAAAAACTTTAAATCATGGGAAACAGCAAATACCATTTTTCCTTTTCTTTAAATCCATCAAATGATTAACTGGTTTGAACTAGAAATAAGATGCAAAGTTATTTTTCCTTACAGTATCGAAGTCAAAAATTATTATTATTATCGTTATTATTATTATTATTCGTTTAAAGACCCCATCACATTAAAAGACTAATATTTGAATGAAGAATATTCTTTTCGATAAATTCTCTTCAGGTTCTACAATTATATATCCAAATTAATAATCCGAAAAATGGTCAGGTTAAAGGCAAAGTACATCGTTTAATGCATGTAAATTTAGGATTTGAAAAATTCCCATATTGTGATTTAGAACAACATATATAAGCGAACAGTATTGTTTTCGATTAGATCCTCATCAGGTTTTACTCTAATAGATCAGAGGAGGTTTTGTGGAGAATTTAGTATTTTCACAGTCGAAATCATGAGTCAATTGAAGCTAGACCACCATCGAAAACCTGGAAGCACTGGACGGCCGTTTCGTCCTATAATGGGACTCCTCAGCAGTGCGCATCCATGAACCCGCTCTCGCGAGCGAGATTCGAACCCAGGACCTACCAGTCTCGAGCCGAAGCCCTTAACCGATAGACCACTGAGCTGGCATCCAACGAAATTTGATCCAAACCCTTAGTTACCGAATACGCACTATATGTTCTGTGGATATAGTTCAAGATGAGCTAAGCACCTTGCATAATACTCTTAGGGAGAACGGTTACCCTGGAAAGGTTATAATTAAATATATGACCAGGAAAGTGAGAATAGGAGGAATGAAAACAGTGAATAAGCAATCCCTGTTATGTGCCTACAATTCAGAGGGGATGTGGGTAGTGAAATATTAACTCGGATGTTGCGCAGGACAATACAAAAATCTTTCAGCGCCGGTAACTATGTTTAGTGTTTTCTATGCTGTCTATGGTGACATCGAGGCTGAAAGATGAATTACCTTGAATGACCAACTCGTTTTGCATTAATCAGTTCAACTGCTCCCGTGGAGGAAGTTATATTAGTCAAAGTTCTAGTAATTAACATTTTCGTGCTCATGAACACCTCCCAGAGTGACTAAACAAAGGTTTGGCCAAGAAATTAAACAGCTCGTTATTGGCCCATTTGTTACAAACTGGTCATAGTACCAGTATAAACCAATCCTTTTCAATTATTTATAGGGTCAGTAATCTTTTGCCAAAGCTTGTCAGGCTTAAAGTCCTTCAAACGGCTGAAGCAGTAGCCATCCGGATGAAGAAACAAGAGCTATGCCTACAGAATAAATATCTTCAACCCCTCCTCCTCCCCTAACCAACCACAAGGCCAATTAATCAATAATAATGTTAGCTGTTCAATGACGTAATTTGACTATTGTACTTACGACCTTTCGTAGTCAAATGTAATTGTCTCTTATCTTTATTCACAAATCTTTGTGTTATTATTATTATTAATATTATTATTATTACTATCATTATTAATGGTTTAACATCATTATTAATCTCCCCAATACATGATACATTCAATTCGCATGCATCCCTCCTTATTACGTCATACTACTAATTTTCCACACAATTTAGTCTTCCATTAAACATTTGATCGAATTGTAATTACACTATTATCTCTCTCACCCTATCTGACCCATATTTATTCTGATCGCAGATCTTGAATTTTCACTTGACATATATGCAGATTCAAGTTAACATTCTATTTGAGTCAGATCAACATTAACAATTTTATTCTATTTTGTTTGACAATCCTAAATTTAGAACAATATATATAAGCGAACAGTATTGTTTTCGATTAGATCCTCATCAGGCTTTACTCTAATATACAGTAATATTTATATGCATATACGAAATTATTAAACCAATCAAGGCAGTTTATGAGTCAATGATAACAGTGGAATAGATTACATAATCAAAATTAATAATAAGTGAAAAGTACAAATTGATAGTGTAATGACGGGTGTACTAGTTGTGATAAGAATAATAAAAGGCTTGAATCAATGTTACATAATAGGAAAATAGGTCAATGATTACAAAAATATAGACACTGAAATAACATTCATAGAAATTATAAGATTACGTAATAAGAAGTGTTCAGATAATTGGAAGCGAATATTAGAAAAATTATAAGTAAATAATTGATAGGGGGGTGAAGAAAAATAAACGAAGAAAGAGTATGGGAAATAAAATTATTTATTAAGGCCAAGGGAGAGATAAGGGTGTTACAAATTTCTTATGAACACAAAGACTTGGGTTGTTGGATCGAATTCCTATAGCTGCTGCTATGTGTAGGAGATGAGATCGAACCCCATAAGGAAAAGTAGTAGGTATACGATAAATAACTTTAAAAGACTGGTTTCTGTCAACTTCATGACCGCTATCAATCAAGTGTGAAAGGATCGAGCTCCGTATCGACTTGACCATACCTTTTCCTAACCACGAAGGGAGGTGTTCACTAACTCTTTGGTTCAATTGTCTGGTAGTGCGCCCAATATAGCTTTCTCCACAGGATCACCATAGATCGTGTCGAGTAAGAAAGAAAGAGGTCGGCAGCATTAAACGTTCTCTTAACTGCTTTAGTCAGTCTATCCCGTAGTACATTATCAGCTAAATCGCCGTTGAATTGTAGTTTCAGGAAGAGTGGTTTCTTCGCAGCTGTTGATATCTTTACTTTCTTATTTGTTAAATGCAAATGTTTTTTCAGGAATCTTTGTGGATAACCCCTTTCAATCAGCATATTATGGATAACCTCTAACTCATTGTTGATCGAGTCGACTGAGCAAATCTTCCTAGCTCTATTTGCCAGACATTTGACTAAGTTCCTTTTATAGTAGATAGGTACGAAGCTTAAGAAGTGTGTGTACTGGCTAGATGAAGAGCTTTTCCTAAACACACTTCTACTGATGGAACCGTTCGCTTTTTTTATTAACAAAACGTCAAGGAAATTTAATTTATTATCTATTTCCTCTTCACATGTGAATTTAATAGCTTGGTGTTTATTGTTAAACAGTTCGAGTAGTTCGACTTTGCCAATGTCCTGATCCACGATTATAAAAGTGTCATCAACGTACCGACAATAGAAGTCAAGCTTGTTGATAACATCTTTAAGGGGTCCATTCTCTAGTTTCGCAAGAAAAAAGTCCGCTAGGATAGGACCTAGAGGTGAACCCATTGCTATACCATCAATTTGTCTATAATAAGTATTATTAAAGACAAAATGAACATTCATTGTACATTTCAAAAGTAACTCTTTAAGACTGACCTCAGGAATTCCGACATTGATTTGTTTTTCATGTAATTGTTGACACACAAAATCAATAGTCTCAGTTAGTGGAACGTTGGTGAACAGGGAAGCAACATCTAGAGATATCATCCGTTTACCACTTAAGTTCATATGTTCAACCTTCGAAATGAAATCAAAAACGTCTTTCACGCTTTTGTTGACGACTAGTTTGTGTAAGGGTTCCAGGATTTGAACTAGCAACTTTGCAGTTTTATGGTAGTGTGAATTATACACGTCTAAAACTGGACGAAGCGGAAGACCTGCCTTGTGAACTTTGGGTAGACCATATAGTCGTGGCGTGTTCGATCCGGTGGGTTTAAGTGAATCATGTATACTCGGAGTGATTATTCCTTTATTTTTTAATTCCTTGAGTGAATGAGTCAACATTTTCTCTGTTTTCATATTTGTCTTTTACGTCGTTGAGTTTCTGAAATTTAGTCGTGTCATTCAAAATCGAGTTCATTTTATCGATGTAATCGGCTTTGTCCATTAGAAATAGACCTCCTCCTTTGTCAGGCTTGCTCATGATTAGAGTGTTATCTTTCTTAAGTAAATGTAAAGCGTCTCGATGCTGTTTGGTAAGTGGATTTTTTACAGTGTATTTACTATTCGTGAATTGTTGGCAGATGTCCACCAATGTGGTCTTAAACCTAGTAAGTTCATCGGGAGAGGTAGGGACCAAATCTGTTGTTTGTGTAAATAAGTTTTCAAACTGCACATCTGTATCAAGTTGATTTATTTTATTCCTGCAGTCACAAAATCTAGGGCCGAGCGACAAAGCCTCTAATTGTAATCTGTCTAACGTAACACTAGAAAAGTTATGAACGTACCGCTCAGGGTCCATAAGAAATTTTCTTTCAGGTTTATCATGTTCCAGTGACTGAATTAGTTTTTTCTCTAATTTCTCTGATCTACTTTTCGCTACCATGTTAGTATAATCCATAAATTGTGATTTTATTTGTGGTGGTAGGTTATCTACCGTAGATCCTCTTTGTGAAAGATTTCTTTCCAGATTGTTTATGTACATTTTTAATGAATCTGTCTGGTTGATTGCCTATCGTTTAAGGGTTCGAGAACTAGGATAAATTTTGTTCCGGCGTAACGATTTCCCATCAATTATTTACTTATAATTTTTCTAATATTCGCTTCCAATTATCTGAACACTTCTTATTACGTAATCTTATAATTTCTATGAATGTTATTTCAGTGTCTATATTTTTGTAATCATTGACCTATTTTCCTATTATGTAACATTGATTCAAGCCTTTTATTATTCTTATCACAACTAGTACACCCGTCATTACACTATCAATTTGTACTTTTCACTTATTATTAATTTTGATTATGTAATCTATTCCACTGTTATCATTGACTCATAAACTGCCTTGATTGGTTTAATAATTTCGTATATGCATATAAATATTACTGTATATTAGAGTAAAGCCTGATGAGGATCTAATCGAAAACAATACTGTTCGCTTATATATATTGTTCTAAATTTAGGATTGTCAAACAAAATAGAATAAAATTGTTAATGTTGATCTGACTCAAATAGAATGTTAACTTGAATCTGCATATATGTCAAGTGAAAATTCAAGATCTGCGATCAGAATAAATATGGGTCAGATAGGGTGAGAGAGATAATAGTGTAATTACAATTCGATCAAATGTTTAATGGAAGACTAAATTGTGTGGAAAATTAGTAGTATGACGTAATAAGGAGGGATGCATGCGAATTGAATGTATCATGTATTGGGGAGATTAATAATGATGTTAAACCATTAATAATGATAGTAATAATAATAATATTAATAATAATAATAACACAAAGATTTGTGAATAAAGATAAGAGACAATTACATTTGACTACGAAAGGTCGTAAGTACAATAGTCAAATTACGTCATTGAACAGCTAACATTATTATTGATTAATTGGCCTTGTGGTTGGTTAGGGGAGGAGGAGGGGTTGAAGATATTTATTCTGTAGGCATAGCTCTTGTTTCTTCATCCGGATGGCTACTGCTTCAGCCGTTTGAAGGACTTTAAGCCTGACAAGCTTTGGCAAAAGATTACTGACCCTATAAATAATTGAAAAGGATTGGTTTATACTGGTACTATGACCAGTTTGTAACAAATGGGCCAATAACGAGCTGTTTAATTTCTTGGCCAAACCTTTGTTTAGTCACTCTGGGAGGTGTTCATGAGCACGAAAATGTTAATTACTAGAACTTTGACTAATATAACTTCCTCCACGGGAGCAGTTGAACTGATTAATGCAAAACGAGTTGGTCATTCAAGGTAATTCATCTTTCAGCCTCGATGTCACCATAGACAGCATAGAAAACACTAAACATAGTTACCGGCGCTGAAAGATTTTTGTATTGTCCTGCGCAACATCCGAGTTAATATTTCACTACCCACATCCCCTCTGAATTGTAGGCACATAACAGGGATTGCTTATTCACTGTTTTCATTCCTCCTATTCTCACTTTCCTGGTCATATATTTAATTATAACCTTTCCAGGGTAACCGTTCTCCCTAAGAGTATTATGCAAGGTGCTTAGCTCATCTTGAACTATATCCACAGAACATATAGTGCGTATTCGGTAACTAAGGGTTTGGATCAAATTTCGTTTGTACTGTAGAGGTACAATGATAAGGAAATGCGTATATTGCCCAGTCCAAGTATTTTTTCTGTTTAAATTTCTTTTTAACGATCCATCCGCTCTCTTAGTTAAGAGAACGTCCAAAAAGACTATTTGACCATCACTCTCTTCTTCAGATGTAAACTGAATGGGTGGATGCACTTCGTTAAACCGCCTGAGAACGTCTTGCTGTGATATATTATCTTTACAGAGGGTGAATGAGTCATCCATATAACTATAGCAACTATCCTACAACCAATTTCGATTATGGCTGATTTTGGTTAAACCCTTTTATTAACTTACTTGGCAGACATTGTCATCCGGATAGTAACCATTCGCATATATCTTTGTACTATTATTTTCACTAGAGCACATGACATACTCTAGCCAAGACAATGATTGCTTAAATATCATTCGATAACTCATCCTCTTCCCCATATATGCATGCTCTCAAATCCTATTATTAGCTTTTGCTTCGTCTTGCTGCACCCTTGTGCAATTTGACTATAAATTTGTCTATGTGATTGCTTGCGCTCGCTCGTGGATACTTATTCACGTGTTCGTAGCTTAGTGGCATGCGTCATTTGACTGTAGCTGCGGCTTCTCCTTGCCTTCTGATTTTATGCACCGTTAAGATTTGTATTATAACGGTTATCGAGGTGAAAGATTCGTGTTGCATTGCACTACATATCTCCAGTAAAATGTGAATTTTTGAGTAATCTTTTTAGTGGACCATTAAACCCTAGAGCAGTGCTATTTTTAAACAATAGTACTGGAAGTTTGTGTTTATTTTTGTGTACAACACGTCACATTCCATTCAATGGTTAATTAATCTATTAGAGACTTGAAATCTCAAACTGTATTCAGACTCTCATTAAAATTAGTCTTCATTACAAAAGAACTGTACAATATATATTCATCGTATTTGTAATTGAATATAAAAACAAGATTCTTCTACTATCATAATATTGGAGTGCTCTACTATCATAACATCATAACATCTTCATTATTGAATGAGTTTTGGCAGATCAGTAACTAACGATAACTTCTACTGCTTCTCTTCACTGTGTTTTATTTTATTCAGCGTAAAAACAAAAAAACCTTCTATAATGTTTGGAACATATGATCACTATATAGTCACCATTCTTGGAAATCTATGTAAATTAATTTTTGCCAGAGTAATTTGCTCATCCGATTCAACCTATTCTATGGTACAATATTGAATTTTAATTAGACAAATAATAGTGGGCTTATTTACAAGACGAAATTGACTCAACTTAATTAAAAACAATGTTAAAATAACCTTTCTTTGCCAATTAAATACACATTCCAACAACAACATCACTAAAGAATATTTTATATATACTAATTAGGTATGATAATAATAAAAAAAAGACTGAGTCTAATGAAAGAAAGCACAGAACTTGAGAAAAAAGAAAGTTCCAAAAATTTTTCATCAATCTTTTTGTACATCGTTGATGTAGGTCCTCTGTAGATTATACTATTATACCATTATTGATATTTTAAAGTTTGATAAAACTCTAAAATCTTTTAATCATTTTCGGAGTTACATTGTTACTTCTTATTGTTAGAAAAGGACGAAAGAAGAAAGATCAGAGATCATGTTTGCTTACCAATTATTATAACTGCTCATAATAATATTCATTTCATTTACAGAGTGATATTTTGTTCAATAATATATTGATTTTATTTCCAGTGTGACTTCATTGAAAATGAACACTATACAGTATAACACTTGGTATGCACTTTCAAGTAATATTGTAGTGAACAGAACACAAAAGTTACAGACTATCTCACTAAATTCTGATAACCATACAATGAACAGTTAATTTGCAAATTAACAACCAATTGTCTCAAACTTCACTGTTCCTTTTGTAAATATCAGTTCATCTTCTCTAATGCCATTGTTCATGCATTTTTCCTCTGATTGCGCTTCATTTCGGTTCTTTCCTTGTCGGTCTTCTGCCAAATACATTCTATGTCTGACCACCGCCATATACTACTTATATGTATATAAGTAGACCACACTACAATATCTGTTCTATATCTTCGCTATATATTTTATTTGTAGACAATTTAGGAATAAGTGTTTTTTGTTAAATTGTGTGAGAGGGTATTAAATCATCCTCTACAATCACCTTTTGCTTTCAAAGTGTAAATTACAGTGGTACCGATTGAATGTGTCAGTTCTCTCATAGTTACAACTCTTACCATATTTCAACAGTGAGATTTTGTATTGGAAATATCAAGTGAGTGTTTTGTCAACAACTTCTTTCTAACACCATATTTGTGGACTGCGTCAGGCGGAAAACAGAAAATAACTGTTAATAAAAGTAAATTAGGCGGACAAATTGTGTCTTTCAATTATTAGTTACACTGAGGAGACATATAAGAATTTGTGATGGGATACAATATGAAGCCTTCTCTCTGCAAATCGTTATATCTACGGTATTATTGAAGGCGTTCATGCTTAACTATTATATTGTATTAGACAGAAAATCCTAATGAGTTACACGCAATTAAGAATATTTCACACATGAAGTTTAAATAGACTTCAGGTTGTGAAGACGCAGAATATTAAACTTACCTCATTCATGTTGAATATCGAAAGGATAAACCATTCTAAGAGAGTAATTTACACGTACTAAGGATCTTCACTTCGAAATTCTATAACTCCAAAGAATGTAAGTATTTCTTAAGCCACTTCAAAAAAAATATTCGAAATCTCAATTAAACTACATTACATAATAAAAAGGAATACGCAAATGATACAGTACTGTTCGGTGATCACGCTAATATAATTCGATCTATGGATTACCTCGGACAACAACAAAATTATATTTGAAGTAAGTTTCTGCACTTGGAACCAGTCTCTTGAACTAATGATGGGAAGTGAAATTCTTATGCACATAGATCAATTATCTTATCTTGGAAGTTTCATTAGCCCTGGTGGGTTAGTGTTTAACGAAATGTGGACGCGGATTCAGAATATCAAATTGTCTTCAATCAACTCGCCTTACCTGTATCTCAAGTGAGCTATGTGTCTGTAGGCCGAACAGCTAGTAGACTGTGCATCAGTTTTTAATTTACTTTATGGTCGTGAACCTTTGGCTTTGAAGAAATTTTGTTAGTTACAAGTAATCATTCACAAAGGTGTTTACATTTTTTTCCATGTATGGTGAAATCATTAAGTTAAAAATTCGGAAATTAGGTAAAGTATACTACGTGTCACGGGGAAACTAACATAATTTGTATTGTGTATGGACTCCAGCAAAACGTTAGAAACTCTCTTTTTCCTATAGGTTGGGATAGACACGGTTCTGATCATAAGAATTATAAATGTATATTATGCAAAATGACTAGTTGAATATCACCACTAGGCTAAACATCCTGGATAGTTATTCAAGAAACGTTTCTAAGACATATCAAATAAAATGATTGTCGAATAACTCAAGAGTATTTTCCCTTGTTAAATGTGTCCCTGAACATTTAGAGACTTAGTTATGCCGGCTAATGATTGAACAATCCAATCTTGCAAATGCAAAACATCCGTATCTTGTAAAAACTTTGTGCAATCCTAACTGTAAAGAAAAAAAGTGATTAAACCTTTTAGAAATATAAATCAGTTACTTGTCAGACAAAATGATACTCACGAAGCTCTAGTAAGATTCTTCTGTTGTTAGACGGAAGATCAGTTTAATCAGTCCATACAAGACCAATTCAAACTCAAAGAAGCAATATGGCAGCGGCCAAATATAGAAGACAAAACAAAATTAACATAGTCCGTAAGATATCCGTAAGTAGGATGATACTCTAAATAAACCAAACTCTATGTAAAATCAGTAATCTAGAAAGAAAATATGAACTGAATGTACTGATGAAAATATCTAAATTATCAGATTTATGCCTAATTTTAAGACGAAGTGTTACTGTTGTGACACATATATATATGGAGGGATTTTCACAAACATTCACATACAAGTACACTAGGTAATGATGGAAGATTAGTTGCTGTAGTACTGGAACTTTTTTGACTGGAATGGCTTAGATATGTGCTACGTATATTCAGCAGAGACCTATCATGATGAGTGATTTTAACTGATGCAGGAGTAGAGTGAAGGAAGAAGTATTTCAAATAACAGATCGACTGAACTGAAGTAGTTAAGTAGATCATGAAACACTTCAGTTAGCTTGAATTTCAAAATTGTTTATACTTATTGAACAGATATGTTAACGTTTGCAAACTAGCTCATAATTTTCAGAAATATTCTAAATGGTATTATTCTGTAAATTCGTCAGAGCTATTATTGGTCCGTTCAGTGTTTCATAATTCATATCATAAACAATCTGTAAGTAGTGATTTGGTTGAAGATGTTATTTTACGTCCCCATAAATATTTCTTACAATAGTTAAATCGTGATTTATCTATGCATAAATGAGGAGAAATGCAATAAAATTACTATCCGTCACTGCCTAATGTGATGTGATTTGTCCGTGTCAATGCAACTGATCAACACATATTCACAAGCTGTTCCAAAAGACATTTTGATCAACGAATCAAACAGTACAATCATCAGAATGATTAACCGTTCTTCCTGTAGCAATTTTTTTGTTTAGAATAGCGAAAAGGATACCACATTTAGCTTTAATTTTTAGATAGTAGACTTTTTATCCATCAGATTATGAATGTTGAATTTGATTTTAATGACCCACTCATAATCAAATATATGTTGTTTTGTAAGAAAACTTTTGGTTTGAGATGAGCTTTCGAACTTTTATTTATTGCATTATTTTATATATTTCATGTAGAAAATAAACACTATCGAATACACAGATACTAATATGTATTCTCTTTCTTTCACTGAGCCAAATCAATGCTGTATTCGTAGCTTCCTACATACAGAGGTGGCTAAATTTAGGCGAGATTATAATTTATGGACGACCTTTGGACGAATCTTAACTGAACTTGACTGACATTAGCCAATCAAGAAACAGTTAGCATATAGTAAAAATATATAATGCAAAATCAAAGAATTAAAGTGGATACACTTCTTTTACATGATCGAAAAACTTGTCAAGGTTAGAAGGAGGTTGAAAGGTCCTAAAGTCGTAATGTATACGGTAGAGGTACTCATCCATATGGGTCCATAATAGTCTGTCTCTGGAGACATGATAAGGTCGCAAATACTATTTTAACCTCGACCACATAACATCAATATTGTTTGTATATACTGTGGTTGTGTATGCTTATCATTTGTCTTACGCATATATCTTTACAATACCCATATTATTAAACAGCCAAAGCTTCATTAACATCTGCAAATATTGCAGCCAATGTTACTGGTGTTTTTATTATACAGTTCACAACAATTGTTATAATTTGCCTTGGTTTCAATCTGGATCCAGCGAAAGAAGTTCCTATTCTGACATACTTCTTCCTCCAACATATATTACACCGAAAAACAACATCACAGTAGTTGGCACTAGGTCTACAAGTCATTTGATTACCGCAATTAGAAATAAAGGAACTTTTTAGTTGTCCCGTAAATTGAAGACACTTAATTGTCACGTCTTCTCTAAAGCCTTCTGTGAACCGATCGTACGTGAGCATCAGGTACTGAAATTGGTGCCGTGACCTTTAAAGCCCTCAAACGCTTTTGACTGTATTGTCCATGAATTATAGTCTTGCTGAACTTTCTTGTGTTCTCAGTATAGTTTTAAAAATCGGTGTAGATTTGATAACAAACTAAAACATAAGTGAAGTTGTAAGTGGAGCAACCAAATTTTTGACAAACCTTTTAGTCAATTTAGACCAATGTGAAATAACATACAACATAAACATTTATGGTAGTTCACAGAAAGAAATGGTCTTATTAATTCGTTGATAAGAATCAATTTGTAGGTCACATGAAATAGCCACTTCATTTGGTAAGGTTACTAGCGATATACTTGTAAGATGAAATAGGATAACGTCTTTTTTGGTATTTACAGTTCTTTTGGTTTTAATCTTTCAGAACACTGTAAAATATGCTCAAATTAGAAGAATTATTCTGTTTTTAAACAGATGAATTAACCCTGAAAATTTTAAAATTAGACTTTAGTCGCAGTATTGCAATTTTAATCAAATATTACAGCATAGTGGAAACCGAAGATTTTTGAGCGAACAGTTGTTTTCAACAATTTTGTAATCAGACTGGATAGTCGTAAGTCCATAACTACTGTGTTACTTTTACAAGGGCCAATATAAGTCAAGCATTAGTGAATTGGCAAACGTTATGTGTTGGAAACGGTGAACTTTTTCATCCGTTACGACATAAATACTTCAAAATTGTGTTGTTTGTAAATTAGAAAGATTATCTTCTAAAGGTCATGATGGTTCATTATAAGGTGTCGAGCTATAATCGAGATAAGATTAACAGAATAAGTCTTGTTCATAAAATGCATTGTAGGAGAATTTCGCCTAGTTAATGGAGATAATAATAATAGTGTTAATAATAATGATAATAGTGATAATAATAACGATAACTTTTTGTGAATACAATGTGTAACACGAAGAATGTTGTAAGGGAAAGTACGAAGAGAAATTTGTGTGATCGAGAATGATAAATGTGTGGATTAGGAATGATATGGAAGCAAAAGGAATTGAATGTGAGCTGTATATTTACTAAAGGTGAATGCAAATAGCCAACATTATCAACTGTGTTTACATGTTATGTTCATTATTAATTAACTAGGCATTCTGTATCAAGGAATATGAAACATACACTCATCATTATTAAAAATTAGTGTTAGGTTGTGCTGAATCTGTTAAATTGTAAATATTTCAACACATTACAAATGTACTGGTAGTTCATACATGCACGATAATACACAGTAATCATACCGTTTTGCAGAGAACCGAACTGTATGATAACCTCTGTGTTATTCATATATGACTAATGTGCAATAAGCAACATTCAGTTGAAAATTTGACGTGACCAACTTGTTTTGAGTAAACGGAGGATTGACATACAATTCTCATTTACACATTGAAAACAAGAAGTTCAGAGAAGGGATCTATTTTCAATGAATTTATTATCAAGCTGTACAATCACTGGTGATTGAGACAACACAAGCAATTTGAATGCGATTTACAGATCAAAGTTCCAGACACAGGAATAGTCAGAAGACATAATTTACTTGCTGATTTTCTTTCAGTGCTAGAATGTTGTGAGGACTGTTAGTGAACCGAAGTACGGATGACTCTTCTGAGGGAGTAATGTATAGTCGGTGAAACTATCCAGAATCCCTCTATACACATCTCAATATACACTACTGATCAGACTCTGAGGTTAGTTAGTAATTATTTAGTTTGGGAACCTCTGACTACGACATTTTGATAGCTCTCTATCTATATTGTTCTCACTCTCTTTAGCCCTATTCAAATGACTTTCTACGATTGAACCGCGATTAATTTGTAGACTACACTGAAGGGACTAGGAAACCCTACAAACGGGGTTTGAGTGAGTCACATTAATCAGTCACTGGATCGGATTACATTCACATCGGAAAAATGCATGTGTTTCCTCTGAGGAAAACTAATGACCTGTCTCATGTATCACCTAGAAGATGTGGACAACCACTAGGTAATTTTAACTACTGAATTCCATAATAAGTATTTCAATATCAAATAGATGAAAAATCAGCATATTCACAAGAATTTGCAAACGTTTTTTAACTATTGTTTTATATATTTAACATATTTATATACATAAATACTTCTGCCAAGTCTTTATAACGGTAATTTTCTCGTACGTATCATTATTGGAAATATGAAATATTATGAAACGGATATCCTGCTAAAAAACAGTAGAATCATAAAACTTATTTTGCACTTCGGGGACGAATGTTATTTGGGAATTGATGTCAATATGTGAACATGCAATGTGGTTTCATATTTAGACGGGAACACGAACTGTCGATGGAATAATGTTATTACTCTGGACTCCCGCATTTTATTTTTTGATAACACCTCACCTACAAGTCTATTCATGCTTAGTTTATTCGATGCGTTCAAATAACTCGAAGTTAATTCACTACAATTACTCTATCCAACGAATAAATTGTTCACAGAATGAGCAACGGTCCTTCTAATATCTCGTAAGTAATAGCTACCAGAACCTTTGGAATGTATTGATAGGTCATCAAACTGCAAGTTAATAATCACTAACACAATCAAATCCCTACACAGAAAACGTTTCAAATCACTTCACATTGTAATACTAGTGAATGAGGTCAGTTTTCTCTCTTGGTATTTATCATTTGAAAAAGGAGTTTGATATTGGGTATAAAGTATTTTGATAAACAAACACTAATACAAATCGGAAAGTGAACAAAAGTTGAATAAATGATTATCTATTTTAATTGAGCATACTTTTACAATGTTGTATTATGACAATCTTTTAGTAGGAGTAAACAATAATTGACCGTTGTAATCCGTGGCTTTTACAGTCATATTAACCACCATTTTTATGATTCTATTGCATCAGAATTTCTTAATTGAACATCTCATTTACACTGTGTATACCTATCGATAACTGATAACTGTTAATTGGAATATACAATAACTAATGTTTAAAAATTACCGAGTATTTAATCATGCAAAACAATATGGATTATTTATTCTAGTGATATTTATCACGTTCTACAATACTATCACTGTATTATTACCATCAGATGAATAATGAGCCGAATTAGTGATAAGCCATTCTAATTATGTTCCACTCTTCAACTACTTAAAAGTTAAATGAAACACTCTATAATCAGTTGTGTTAGTAGGAAGTTTGATTTTCCAAACTACTGAATATTTGATAGTTTACTTGATTACAAGTATCATAATAGAATGTTTCCACTGGTCCAATACAAGTGAGGTATCAGGTAGAAATTTTTAAATCAATATATACCTGCAACCATACAAACCAAACACTTTGGGTGATTATATTCAGTAAGTATTGTACGTAAATCTTTCTCACTAGACATAATTTGTAATTCGATGTATGTATATCAATTGTCAAAAGAATTAGCAAGAGATAGATATACGATATATGAATAAAGTTGTTGAATATATTTAAACACTATACAACAAGGTAATTTATGGGGAAAACACACAATTTAAAACAAGAAAGAGCTATTGTTCTAATTTAAGAACCGTCTGATGTATTTATTTCAATGAATGACTACTCTGATGAATAATTCATAGATGGATATGGTTATTTCCTTTCAGTTACGTTGGTTCTTGTAGTTGGCCATTCTTATATCCAGGTTAGTTACCTTATGCGGTTTCTTTTGTCCTTTAGTTCAAATTAATTTCGAAATTTACGTTTTGACATGACATCCATTCCAAACTTTTGATTTTTTAGGAAGTCTTCATAATAGTTATAAACTATGATGTGATTATAAGTCATTTGAATAATTCTGAAGTTCTTCTAATTGTGCACAACACATTATAATATACAGAGTGAAATTAGTGAAACTAATTGAGTTTCATCTATTTCGAAACCATTGGATTTATTTTGAAACTGATTGTTTTTCTCACCTCCTCTTCCACTCTTCCTCTTTATGACATATTCCTTCATAAGCTTATTACTGATTAGAAACATTTACTGACATTTTCAAACATGATCAAATGAGATTATTTTGATTTCAACTTCTTCACAGTCCAATTATATCATGTCAGAAGTCATCGTGCCTGAGATACTTGTATTCAGATAAAAAACGCGACCATTAGAAGTAGTTTAAAAAGCTTGACCGTAATAGAAATTATCAGTTCTCGCGATGAAATAACTTTATCGAGAGTAAATTGCATCTTTAAAATGGTTTCTCTTTCTCGATATCTGGTGTGAATAAGGTGATTGGAGTTTTAGATACGATTTTGAAAGCAGATGAAGCTGATGTGAACTTCATGGGTGAAATGTTTTTAAATGTTTATAATTTATTAGTATTTTAGTCGAATACGGTGTAAGTACTGACTTTGAACGTCAAAAGTAATATAGTAAGAAACAACTTTTAGCGAATGAAAGTTAGCATATTATTTTTTGTCAGAACACCTTAGAGTTTTGTGTTAATCTTGAATAAGCATACTCGTTGAGCAGGAGATTCGATTAGGTAAATCATTGTTAATAAAGATTTTCATGTTTTCTCACCTTGATTCACAGTCGTAAAACCAAATAATAAAAAAAGCTGATGAAATGACATTGAATCTCGATGTTAAAATATGATGAAAACAATTAGGGTAGGATTTGAATGAAACAAACCACAAATAATCTGAGAACGCTTATAAGTGCAACGTTGTCTTTGTATTTGTTACATCTTAAATGTCATTTATCTTGTTAACTAAAGAAGCTGGTCTTCAATTGGAGAACGTGGTGACCACCGAAGTAACAATGTATTTCCCAGTGTATCCATTCTACTCCTACTCCTGATAATAAAGAAAATTATCATAGTTTACTGTGGGCTGAAAATAATTCATATAGTGTATTTTTCTTTTTCAGGCTTTTTCAAAGCATGAATGTTTCAAATTAGGCAAATAACAAGTTTCCAGTAATTCTGATTTTAACTGTTACTCCTAAAGGTCTATTTAGGTTTTAACTAAATAAAGCCGAAACGAGCGACGATAAACAGAATTGAACATCGGTCTTATACAAACTCATTATCAACCGATGTTGATATGATCGATTTGTGGTATAGATCAAAAACATATCTCAACATTGTTCTCAATGCATTACGTGACAAGAAAACAATTACAAGCAAATTTCACACACCAAATTGTAAACATTTCTCAAATAATTGCACATATTCAACAGTCTGCAATTGTCTATACAAACTATTTATACTCCACATGATACACCTTCATTAGTGATCTCAGAGTATAGCAAACAAACACTATAAGTTCTGCGATGCCCAACCTTATTAGGAAGGAATTTTTTCAATGTTATTTATTGCTTTTGTAACCAGAAAATGTAAAGTACAATGTTTAACTTTCTAACTTTCATTTTTATCGCAACATATGTAAGCGAACTCAATAATTATGCCACTAGTTGATACACTTGAAGAACCTATGAAACATTCGTATGTATCTGCTAAAGAAATGTGAATTGATCGGCATACAAGATATTGTTGAGTCCCCAGTTTACTAGATATGCCTGTAACCTCACGTGATAATGTTTTGATTTTCATACGAATACACAAATGTTTTCATATCTTTATGAATATCGTGTGGTTTGCCGCGATATGTCATTGTCAAATGCAATCCAAGTCCGACATGATTAGGAGCTTAATTGCTCCCTAAACGATCGTCCTGTTTAACTTTAGAAAGGGCTTACGTGAACCATGGAAATATAATCATATTTTATGTACACTCCTATCGGCATCAAAATTATTAAATTCCGTCGTACTTTTCAATCGTGAAATGTTGGTTTTTAATGACCTAATTGACTTTCTCAAAAGATGATTATTGCTACACTCATCATCAGAAGTTGGAACATAAATTTGATTGAAGAGAGAAAGACAATCGAATGACTTATATTTAAGTCAGCAACAATCTCAATGATATAGAAATTTGTTAATAAACATCAACCTACTCGTCAATAGATTGGTTAGAATTTTGTGGTGGATTAGCAATGGGAAGATACAAGTAAACAACACTAATTGAATTTAAACATCACCCCATTGCACAAGCAGGTGGCTACCGGGACTCAGTAGCTAAGTGAATAACGCGATGGCGTTTGAAGCGAATGATACCGGGTTCGAGTCCCAGAGTGAGCATCAACTCTGAGATGCAGGCACATCCCGCTGACGAGTCCCCAATAGGACGAAACGCGCGTCCTGTATTCCACTGCTAGCCACTATCGATCTCTGTTTATAAAGCTTGTTACTGCAGGCAATATCGAGGCAGTCCCACAGAATGCAAATATGCCAACAAGAGACTGATTAATTGCAGTCCTAAATAACGACGGGCAGATACAAGTAACCAACACCATGTGAATTTAAATGACTATGTAGTTTTAAGAGCATAGTGAAACGATGATATTATGGGAAATGAGAAGGTTTATGAAATGTTTGAGTAGTGAGAACGATTCCTAAATGACGTAGCCTTAATTTGTCATCTGACAAGCTTATGAAATCCCAATGGAAATAATCGGCCTTGACTTTCCGAAATTCACAGAAATCAGTCTGTTAAAACGGTTAAAGATGCCACAAGTATTCGGATTTTAACAACGCCTTACATAGTAACACCTTTTATAATCGGAATATTCCAACCCAGTCAAATCAGAAGCCAGAAGTGAAGAGATTATAAGACGTATTTGACAGAATATCGACAAGTCAAGAAGTGAATAATCCAAGCTGGCTAGTGGTTTTAGGATATCTGTTTAACGGCTTACCCACTCGTAATCTGGTGCGGATGCGTGACCGAGCGCTTTCAGCTAGGTGAGTCCGATAAAACTAATGCGGTCAGCATCAAATGTCGAAGGCTTACAGAGCAATTGATTTTGGGGATTTATTTACCGCAGCAAGGCCGATCATTTCGTATTATATCCATTTTTGTAGTAGATGAAATAATGATCTTTCAATCTTCATTTACTTTCATGGTTTGCATGTGATTGAGTAAGTTTCACTAATCTTGTTTCCTTTTCTTGTGATTCTTAGTGAATATAGAGCTTTAAAAAACTTCCATCGCTGATGTCCAACTAGAATTTTTTGAGTTTTAGTGATTCATAGATTAGTTGCAAATTGATCGGCTCATTGCCTCCGTCTTAGGACTTTTGTCGTTCTGATACTACTAAAACAACAAGTGAGAATGGGGTGAAAATTCATCTTAAGTTAGATGGCAGCTTTCTCCACTAATAACGCCTAAACCTGTTGTACCATTAACTGCCTCAAAGATTTGATTTTTCGTTACAGCCATCAGAATCTTCTTTTTCTGAAAAAATATCACTTGATGATTGAAAGTTATCATTCAGAAAGTAGGATGTTTTTCCGTCTTTATTTTGCTGAACACACAATGAGTGCACCACTGTATATGTTGCGAAAGAACCGGGTTAACTGAAAAAGAACTAACTGAAGACGACTATCGAAGTCGTCCGTTTAAAAATCCATGAACAATTTCAGAACATGAATTCCAGAGTTTCTATCTATACCTGTAATGCCGTAGATTTGGAATAGGTAGACATATCAAGTTGTTCAGACTGCAAATTGAGTTTGACTACAGAAATCACGACGTTGTCAACTGTTAATGATCCATTTCTTGATAGTACAAACTGTGGACATTTCCTACTTCATTTATGGTGTAATGTTAAAAGTTCCCTTTAATGTGAAAAAATATGAAAAGAGCAAATAATGGGCTAAATCTTACAAAATGTAAGTGAATTGACATGCTGAGTTATGGAGCGTAAGATGAATAAGTTGGCAAGTAATTAAGTGACAATAATAACCAGGAAGATCAATTCCACAATAATCACTGCTATTGCACAACAGATTGATAAACGTATCGGGATAAAATATGGGGAAATTTTCATCATTGTGCGGTGTTTGTGATTCTTGAACGTAAAGTACAATCGCTTTATTACTACTACATTTGTTACGTAATCCAAGAATTTTCAATGCTTGTAGAGGAAGGATAAGTCTAACAACTTGTGTGCCTGATACATTTTCGCCCTTATGATTCGAATGCAATCCCAGCTCCGTTGAAGTTAATCTTTTAGTTCAGATTGTCTTTGATGAGTGTTGCTTACTTTAAACAACACTGAAAATTATATTTTAAAACAACATGCTGATGAGAATTTATTGGTACGTGAAAAAAGTATTTATAAAATGGAAAAGCATTTCTGTACTAAGTACTTATGAAGTAGTAACCTTAAAGTGTTCAACAATTGCTTCTTTTCTCACTTGGGTTTTTAAATTCACACAAATAATAATGTGCCTAAAGGAATATATGTACTTCTAATTCAAACAGTACATTTTCATTGCATTCTCCTCTGTGAGAAAAACATGTTCTACAGACGACTGAAATGATGTGATTGAAATGAAATATTCATAAATCTTTGTAACCATGAGGGTTCTCCGAAAATCACTTCAAAGCGTTTTATTGAACAGCATTGGTATTTTAGGCAGAGATGGATAGTGGTTAGCTATGAAATCCCGAAGGCATATGTCGTCCCATGTAAGACTCATCAGCTAGATTTACCTGCATCTCATATTTGGTGTTCACTCCAGCATTCAAACCAGGTATTGTTCTCTTAAAACGCCATCGCTTTGTCTACCTAGCTACTGAATCCAGATAGCCACTAGCTTGTGCGATGAAGTGAAGTATGATCCGTGTTTGTGTTGGTTGTTTAAATCTATGCACTGATGTTTACGACTGCGATCTCTTCGTACTTTTCACCTCTCTTGATATTTACCTTATACTCAGGTTGCTAGTGACCATGTTTGATTTTCCCCAATCTTCTTCGTCTTGACTTTTATCACTCGTCTCTGACCAAAGACCTAACTTTGCCACTTAATTTTAGTGTTGAATTCTGCCAAGCCATTACCAACAGGGTCGTATTTGACTAAAGTCAAGATTACAGCGTGGCTCAGTTGCTGATTGGTAATCTCGACTGTTCTTTATGATCAGTCACTCGAGTTCTATCAGAGAAATGTTTGGTTCCAACTTGTGTGAATGCTCCTACTGATTCTCAAGATTTGAACACATATTTAGCAAACATTCCTTCTATTGTCCAGCACGCTGGTTTGTGTTTGAGATAGCTATGACTGCATGCCACAGGCTGTACTGTTTGACATAGTTTATACTTTTGATACAATTCGCTGGCCTGCTTAAATTAGAACCGTTTTGGTCGAGTGGTGAGTTTGTGTTTGATATGACTTGATACGAGTCACTCAACAACGCTTCGTACTGTATACAGTAGAATGTAATTTGACCAAATAAAGCAGACTTGGTTAGTCAGCTCTACAGGATTTAAAAATTTAGTGAAATCGTTTCCAAAGTTAGACTCCATAGAAAGAGAAAAATTAGTCACAAATTTCACATGAACACGCAAATCACGATATAAATTCGGATCATTATGGACTTTGCCATATTCAGTAGAGGAGATCGAACTCCACAATATATGGTATATCCTGCGAAACAACATGATTTTGGATACATATTGTCTTCGCCCGACCCCTTTCCGTTACCACAATCACATTTGTCTTCCTACTACCATTTAATTACACATTAACTAAAGCCCCACATGCTTCGTTACCTTTCCATGTTTCGTGCACATTTCAATAATTTCAATAACATCAACAATAATTTCGTCCTCTAATTCCAGGCATGTTTCAAGAAGTAGAAAAAAACACCTCATAAAATCATTTATTTTATGAGGGGTTCAATTTCCAATACCATAAAAACCGTGATCAAAATACAAGCTGATTCATACATTGTGGGTACCGATTAGGCTGAATAGTGCACTGGTTTCACAAGTACGCCATTCAGTTTTTTAAGAAGGATAAAATCTATCTAAATCATCAGTTAGGTGGATTTAAATTGCCAATTTTATTTACCATGTGTCCAAATACTTCAACTTCTACTAAAAGGATATCCGTTCACATTGGTTAAAGACAGAAAATTTTGTACTTTTACTACAGTTTCCCGCAGGAATCTCTAATGAAAGTGTCACAGGTGTGCTTAGTAATATCAGTAAACAACCTTAGTCGTATCTCTGCGTGTGTAGTGCAAACCTCAGTCAAACGCCGAGTAAATATTCCTGTTGACGGACAACTATAATATAACCTAGAATAGAAGGTTACTTTTGAATGAGGTTGGCATACAGCCTTTTGAATTAGCTTCCAACAATATCAGAGAAGAACTAGCTGGATACACCTGATACACTGACACTAAACTAAAATGACTCCATATGGAAATTAACCACAAAAAAGTCTTTTAAGAAGGAAATATTGTGAAAAATCTGCTGATCAGAGAGTTTTATGAGACGTGTTATCATTTTACTGGACTCACTCGTACGCTTCTAGTGCAGCTGTGCTATACGGACGAAATATGATGGAATGTGCGTTTATTATCCATATATCTGTGTTGAATACTGATAGCATATTCAGCAACCTGAATCTGCGTTCACCAATCGTCGTACCTAGGAGACGGTGGCTGAACAAATTTAACTCATATCACGAACGACTGAGTTTAAACAAACTTAGATATTTTCAAGTACCGGCAGACATGAGAGAAATGAATAGGTTGTCCTTATAACGTGATGCTGACGTCACTGAGAATCACATAGAGATTGTGCAGTGTAAAAATATATATAAAGACAACTAAAATTGATTGTAAGAAAAATAAACAGGAAGAAAGAACAAGAAAATAATTCTCTTTCAAATAATATGTACAGCGATGATAATTAGAGGTGAGCAGAATAAAAATTGAAAGCATGAAAAACTGTAAAATAATAAAAACTATAGAGAATACTGAACATAAGATGAAAAAATAATAAGATCGATAATAAAATTTATAAAAGAGAATATTGAAGTAAATATAAACGGCAAAACACATGATCGTTAAAGAAATAAGATGGAAAGAGTTATGAGAGAGAAATGTGCACAGACTGACGGAGGGTCGTTTCGACATAGAAAATTTCAATGTGCATATCGACAAACTGAAACAGATACGAACAAGTTTCAGAGACGAAACAGTGCAAAATCGCAACATTGACTAGTCATGCCAATCAACACCAAGCATCATTCAACGTGCTCAAACGAACACGATGATCAAACGAACTTGACTCAAACGAACACATCACCATGGACAATCAAACCATAACGATATATGACTGTACAATGTATTGCGATGAAAATGATTTAGTAAGGTACCGATTTATCCACAGACGTCAGGTCAAATTGTGGGATGATTTCCTTTCATACTATTGTACACTTGTTCATAAACACGTGTCTTCACATATTGACAGACCACAAGTACAAACTGAAATATTCACGCTCTCACATTTCAGGTGGCCATGTAACAAACGCACCAACAGGTGAGTTACATTCTTCATTAGTCAACAGAACGCACTATATCAGTCATGAAATGTAACTCAGTTCAGTCGAATATATACACTTTCTGACAATGTGATATGCTACATCGTTCACGTAATATGTGCATTGGTTGAGCACATTGTCATTCTGTGATAAACAAGCTAGACATAGGACCATTGAGAAATTTCATGGAAAACACTGAACCATATAGATTCGAAGAGATTTTGCTCAAATGTGTGAATTGTGATGAATATGGAAAAGAGTTGACCATGTTGATAAACTGATACAACGGGATGGAAATAGAAGGTTAATCAGATTTCTGTGTTATATACAACGTGTGAATTGTCAACAAAATGACCACACAATAACCGAGTGACTTCGACAGAATGACAGTCACTTTACGAGTTCTTATAACGAAAGTTTTCTGAGTATAGTTTTGTTGTTCCATTGGTCATTATCCGTTTGAAAGTGCACAATTGTGAATCTTTAATAGTTCAGTGTGTAGATATTTACATGTCTCACACCGTACAATAGATGCCTTCAATATTTGAATTTATTTTCACACTCATTTCTTCTTTGTTATTATTGGTTTCAAATTCCCAATAAGACTATTGTATTGTTGACATTCAGCTGTCCTTAAATTAACGATAATCGGATGGTGATTTATATACACACACCCGTCTTTCTTAAAATTTCACTTTATTAAATTGCTGGTTTGTCAATTCTTGTATACCTTCACCTTACAACTAATTGAAAAGCCTCCACGAATTACAAATTTTTGATTATAGTTCCAGAACATTTGAAAACGAGAATTAAACATTACAAAGATGCATATTATAACTCTTCAATACAAAAATGTAAGTTATTTAGAATAATCTTAAATTTGTTTATATTCAAGTATGCTTATCAAATAAATTATCCTGATGTTTCTCATAAATCGTGTGTTTATGGAATTGACGTTACGAGTGATTGTGGACCAACTGCGGGACAAACTTCACTAACGCATTACCAAACAGCATAATTTGTTACGTTCAAGTTCTTGCTTTGATGGGCATAATTTTCGTTTGAATAACTGATTTTGCAAAATCATTACCACATTAGCTATGCATGTGAAACTCACATCTGGATTACCTAACGTCATCTCAAAAAATAACTGTTTTGGGTCTTGTGCACTTAATCATATACACTAGCAAATAACCCATTTTCATGAACTTCATCGCAGTTTGTCGTAGCACGTGTCCACCATAATTAACTCGGTCAAATCAACATCGTAAAAGATTCTTCTTTATCAAATAGAATTTGTAATATTCAACTATGAACAATATTCGAACTACTGTTGAAAAAATCTATATGACTTTGATTTCAGTTTTATCTCTTGAACCATATACACGCGCGAGTTCCACAAGAGCACCACAGATAAATCACGAAGGTATGTAACTTGTTTATTAATTAAACTAGCTTACACAGTTGCACAGTAAGCGCTTTCAAAACATTCGCATTCTACAACGACTGATATGAAAACATTGATATGCTCTCGCTTCTCATGTATTGACGTAGGCTTGAAGACGTTTCAGTCTTATCAACTGAAGAATGAACAGAGTCAGGTCCATTGCTTTTATTATTGAAAAGAATTCGCTGATGAATTTCATTTGTTTAAAGGATGGTGAAGAACAGTCAAGTTGTTGGGATTCAAACTCTCGAAAAAATTCAAACTTCACGTCTTCAAAGTTTAGTACAACAGTGATTGTTATTCTTTAAAAATGTTTTCACTGTGTTTCCTTTGTAATACTTCTACCGTGGTATTATCAACTGTGAATGTACTTCTGAGATATTTCTTACTTCTTCTAGAATGTCTGAGATTAGAAAAATTATACTTCACAAAGTGGGCAGTACATTATCTATCAAGTAAGTCCTGTTGTGATACTTCTTCGTCTGTACAAATTGCACAGTTTGGATTTGTACTCACGGGATTTATTATTAGAAACACGAAGTCACTTATTATGAAATCAGGTGTATTTGACCTTCCTTCTGCCAATAAGACTAATGTACCAGAGAAATGTTTGTGATTAGCACAATTCCTGGTCAGGTAGTTGTTATATAATGAATGATAGACGACATAGCATACCATGTCACTTCCAGATTTCAAAACAGTTCTCACAATGAGACCACACAGACCCAATGAATTTCTCAAAATGGAGTATCGGATATGTGCGTCTGCTTTTAACTACGTATTTATTATTCTATTTTTCTTACAGAAAATGGAGCGACTGATATCACTTTGTTGCGAAGTTATGAAAGTACGTAGTTTTTCATTGATCTAGACAGTTTTCGGGAGTAAGGGACCAGCAGCTTGTTTGCAAAATGTTCCATTGTACAGTCCACAAAACTTAACAGATTAGTATATTAGTATACGTCTTTGATTATCCGAAAATATCGCTATGTACATACAGATTCGTTTGACATACATAGAAAATGTGCACGAAATGTTTGGATGCCTGGTTAATTATTATTTTCAGAACGTGGTGCACATCTCATCATCTGTAAGGTGTCTCGACTTGCTAAGTGAACAGGGTCTCCTTATACGTTCATGGATGAAATATATTAGAGAAGCTGTTTCTCGCTAACAATACGACGAAAATGTGTAAAAAATATAAAATAAGTTGATGACTACCTCATGCACATGGAAATGCATATAAGCCTGATATTTATGATTTGCACGAAACCGTCATGCAGTCTTAAATATACCTTCAGCGCAGTCAATGTTTCTCTGAACTAGATATTATTCAAATCACAGATCACCTTCAAACAGTGACTTTATAGTGTAAATGGACGAAATGATTCTCAATAGTTACCATAAACTCTCACAATTTTTGTTTTGTTTTCCAAAAACAGATGAATACGAAGAGGCCAAGAAGGGAGATGAAAATGCTGACCCCCGTAGAGACTGTAATTATCATTATTATTTTAATTACTGCGAACAAATTTGAAACAGCTTCTCGTAAATATCTAATGGTTCTACTCTTAAACGTTGTTACATTCTACACAGTGGTTTACGAATGTTAGGCCTTCCTTCTGAGCAAAAGTGCCTGCAAAATCTACGTATTAACGAATAACACAAGCAATAAAGATGAAAAACGATTATTGTATTCGAAGTGATTGAATTTTTGTCTGATGTATTTGCACTCAGAATTAACATTTGGATGATAGTAATAATATGTATATTCTGGAAATAATAATTTCAGAATTCACACCAGTTTACAGGCATGGTCAGCTTCACATAAATGGAAACACTAGATATACGGAACAGACATGAGCAATAACGAATTAATTGAAATCTACTACAACTAAGGAAAGTATAATGGAAACAGAGAGCACGGAACCACAATTACTGAGAACACTACTGAGAACCGTTTACAATCTAATGCGAATATTGTGACAGAAAAGTTATAACGACTTTTCCTAGTGTTATAGTTGTCTTATCTTTATCGCCATTTTCACGAACGACCAATGTTACTAAACATCTGACCCTGACGTCTGCTCACAGTCGGTGAAAATATTGGTCATGAATTGTTCATTAATAAATGATTCACCAACAGTGATATAATGTCTATCACCTTTATCCACTATAATTTTTCAACAACTGACGAGATTTAATTGAATGCTTATTGCATAAATTATTGCTTTCACAGGGGGTGGACGATTACGAGCACGTATTTCTGAGAAGTGGAAAGAGAGAAATTCTTGACGAAGTCGAAAGTAATGTTACATACTTCACCCTTTTCTAGTAAACGTAACAAAAACAGTAGAGTAAACCCACTGGTAACTTCAATTGACCTATCCACTAGGCATCCTATGATACCTCAAACGTTGAACCAACCAGATAAATTAAAATCATCGTTCATTATTGACAAAATAACAGACTGATATTTAGAACGAACAATTTCAAAGCATTTGTGAGAAAGCATCCGACAATATTGTTTGAACTCTTTCAGCTACACAACTATAATCTGTAATTGGTTATTTAAATGCAAATTATTAGTGCAAGTATTCCCGAACGACAGTGGAAATGAACACAACTGAAACAAACGTTGTTGAATGAAATAGTGAAAGAATGTTCGTAAAATGATACACTGTCTGAGAGTACAAGTGACATAAGAGAATGAAATACTGTAAACTAGAAAACTGTTCGTTTAGTAATTTGATAGGTTTATAATAAGAATCATTATTATTCCACTTTGAGGTGCTTACATCGCTGAACCGCGCACAAACGTGAATGTGAATAAAGGTGAGTTTGGCATATTCCACCTTTAAGTACGATTTTGTTTATTGATGTCACTAACACTTTATTGTGTGAAAAGACCGAATGACAACTGATTATCTACAATTCACCCCTTTTCAAACGCTTTCATGTAAGCAAAGTTGGATAGTGGCGTTACGAACTTAGCTACTGAGTCATGGTAGCCACATGATTGTGCAATATGGCGAAGTTCAAATCCACTCGTAACCGTCTAGTTGGACCTTCCCATTGATACTTGGCACTGCAATTGATAAGTCTCTTATTCGCATTGTGTATACTGTGTTTATTGCCTCGATATTGCCTTAAGCAAAGATGGATAGTGGCTGGTAGTGGAATCCAGGACGCGCGTTTTGTCCTAGTTGGAACTCGTCAGCTGGATGAACCTGAATCTCAGAGTTGATGTTTGCTCTGACACTCGATCACAATACCGTCAGCTTCAAACTTCATCGCGTTATTCACTTAGCCACTGAGTTCTGATAGCTTTCATTTAGTTGCATCAAATTCGTCAACTAAATTTTCAATGATACTCTGTCAGAATGAATAAAATTAATCCAAAATTCCCGTGAATAATGTATGATTCTGCTCTAAAAATTCCCAGAGGAACTGAAGGAACAGTTAACGAATACTGGAAATAATATTGAAGCTCAACTCAGTAAGCTGAACATTCATAATAATGTGTTTTCTGTTGTTGCATGCCCAACTTACATCATGTGATTTGAGAAAATACGGTTCATTGGTCCTCATTGTTATATTTAATAGTCTGTCAATTATCCCGTGACCAGATCGCAAATCAGAATACAGACTTGTACAACATTTTCTGGACCAAACCAATGACGCGTTTATCAGAACGAACAGCCTAGAGTCAACTCTCAGTCTTATTGTTTCTCCTCGTCTAGTCCTACACGTTTGAATGCAGAACACAATCTCGGCTTCCTTTCTATGAATCATGTATTTCAAACATAACCAGTTTATATTCAAGCGAGTCCAACAGCACCATACCATGAAAAAGAAAATAACCACTATACAAGGTCAAGTCAAAGGTGTCTATGAGTGTGAGCGACTGTAACTAATAAATTTAAATAACTCGAAAATAATAAATCATACCATAATATTCAATGGGTCAAATGAATCTTCATAATAAGAGAAATGTAAGTATATATATATATAAACCAAATACTTACTAGTTGTCCAATAGAAATATATGTACTAAAGGTGCATAAATAATTCCTAGCAGTTACCATTCATTCAGTCTTCGTTAGGATATAACATTTATAAGGTTGAAATGATCGTAACAACACATTGCCGACTCTGATGCAACAGAGTGGGGGACACCTCCAATTTCACATCCACCAAGGAATTCAGCTAAACTTATGTTGTTGTCATTTCATTTCTTTTGACACGATTCAAGTGTAGTTACTACGTGAAATACAACTATACACAAGTTGTTGTGCTAACTAAACACACACTACCACTCTCAGACAGTTCAGCAGCAATATGGTTTTCATAATTAAACTTATGAATTGAAAATGAGTTTGATTTCTGATTGTCGGATTAAATCAAATACTTCATGTGCTTTGCCAACTGTAACCACTCATTTTTATTGTTTTCCTTAGACAATGTCAAGGAATTGGAATCGAAGGCGATACAAGCAGCAAATAAACACATGAATAATAGAGGTGATAAACTCAGCATGTTTTTTATTCAAAACAAATTCTGACCGTCAAACTGAAATTGATTAGACGACACACATCACAAGTGATATCAGGGATATTGCAGACATATATTATGTTGTTGTTTACAATCCAGTCTTGAGTAATTGCTTGTGCAATTCACATTGTTTGAGGACTATGAGAAAGGCGAATGAGAAAGGACCGAATATTAATTCACTTATAATAATACTCAAGATGTTTCATTGAAAAACGATGACAGATTCGCTTAGTGATGAAGAAATCGAAGAGGGTTGATTGTCAGTAAATAACGCAATATTTATTAACAGTTCAGAATAACAGATATTCATTTACATTTCTAGACTAGATTATTCTAGTTGATGAGATGGTGAATTCCGGCAACAGATAAATCGCATGTTACCTAATATTACTGACGCGTTTAATTACAACCTTTCCTGTGATTGTTAGTAACGTGATACTTAATGTAGTGAACTATAATCGTGGAATTATGTATGCATGTATATGACACTTCCTAGTTTATTTTAGATCATTAGAAGCTTATATTTATTTTCCTTACCTTAGATGATAAGTCACTTGAAGAACAAGCTTATGAAGCCTATTCGACATTAGGCGAAGAATTACGTAATCATATTTACATATTGTATAATAGTTTATATCATTTAAGTGTAAAACTGTAAGCTTCACAGAAGGTAATGTGAACCATTTGTTTCATGAAATAGAGTCCATTCTCAAAATGATATGGGTTGGCTTACATACAATATATTTTGTTTCTTTTCATAGGTTCATTGGTTGACCTGATGGGAGAAGCTGAATTTCAAAGAATTCTATTATTAACTAGTATGCTTTAAGATTTTTAACTTCATTTTTCTTAGCACTACCCAAAGATGAACAAATAAATATGATTATACAAGCAATGAATAAAGATTCAACCGATTGCAGCTGTAAGTTTCAAAGCACACATTGCAAACGTTTCTCATGAGTCGACATTGACACACGAGGTCAGAAAACGTCGAACAGTATTCTCATATTCACTGCTTCTTAAATATTTTTAATATTAAATAAATATCGAATGATGTTCTAACTGAACTAAACATACAAAAGCGTAGTTGTTATTTACTAATAGAAACAATGCTTGGTCGAATATTATCATATTATATCCTCATACATTTTCGCCAGAAACGTTCACTGCGATATTAAGGAATTATACTCCAGTGATTTTTCAATGAACATAGTACCATTACGATAAATTAATATGATAACTTATGAATATAAATTGTAAGAATATACATTGATAAAACAAATTGTCATATCAAAAATAACGAGAATATTCGACTTCGGATGGTGTATACTTCCATGTAAATATAATACACTTCTTCCCTTGATTTTTATACAAATACAAAGTTTACTTTTCCGTCAGCTATGTGAATATGCTATCGCTAAATATCTCACATCACGCCGTTTCACATTTTATTCAGTAGTATCCTTTGTTAGTAGTTTGTCAGAAATGCACTCAAGTTTCTTGTTTAAGCACTAGAATTTGCAAACGTATTTCCTTGGAAATTTACTCCACTCTCTATTTTTCTGTTCCAGGAGAATGATAATGTTTTCAACTAAACCTCAGTGTTTGTTTATGATATGGACAGACATGTTTTGGATCGTTAACAGTTTTCTGTGTCAATCGCTTTTTCAATAAATAATACGCACAAACATTTTCTTCCGATTTGTTTCATTTTGCGTGTATTTACAACATGATATCGATGAAACACCATCAATGTCAAGCAAAATGTAGGCAAAAGATTAACAATATTTATTTACTCTGAAGAAGTGAGTTACATTGAGTCACAAAACGTCACAAATACAATTTTCCACTAATTGTGATATCACAAAAATATATATCTATAATTAGTGTTCCGGCCTGCTCAAAATGTTTTATCTTCATTAGAGAATGCATGCGGTTGAAATATCCATATGCCATGATTTTAAACAACCTGTGAAACCATCAAGTCATCACCGGAAAGTTCATTAGGTCTTCTCCACTCACTTAACAAATTTATTCATAAACGAAACCAGATGTAGACAATTGTGCAGTCCAAAGATAACTATATATATACGGTAATCAATGTTGGTGATCATGTTTGATCTAGTTATCTTCACATAAATTGGAATGAAATATCAAGTCAAATGGGAAGCACAACCACATATTGAAATCACATTCGTTAATCGAATTTCGCAAAAATACTTTCGAAGCAACTGTGAGATTTAGTTGCTTGGGTTTGAGTAACTGCACAAAGAATCCAGTTGTTGACACAACGATTTACACATGAAAACTCAAAAATAATTTTCACCACATCAGGCCTATCATTTCAAATTCTTGACTGTTTTCTAATTAAATTTTATGACACTCATTAAATACTATCATGAATACGCTCGTTATAGGTTGTTTAAAGATCGTTCAAATGTGACAAACAGTCATATCTCAATTGAATAAGAAGAAGAGAATTCAGCGAAGAAATTTTCTTTTCGACGAAACCATTTACTTAAGCTGTACATTCGTATATTTAGTTAGATGGAAAATATATGTCTACAGGAGGCTAAGAGAGATTGCATTATAAATTGATTTGGCAACAAATAATAAATGAGGTTACGTCTTAATCAGGGGGTATGAAAGAAATTAATAATTTATGGGTCAGATAGTCCTATTGACAAATATGAAGAAAAGCGACAAACACAAAGGTCATAATAATAATCTGAATAATAATCAAGAAAACTTGTATAAGGTAATAATAACAACTGATTAGAGTTTAAAATGTAAAACAGTAATAAAAAAAAACCCGATAATAATCAAATAAAAGTGCAGAAAAGAAAAAAACAACAATCAGAAACATACAATCAAGGGAATTAGGGCCATGGAAGCGTGAGAGGTTGGACAGATCGTTTCTGCACGCAAAAGTCAGGCTTAAGTTCACGGATCGCCCATTCCTCAGCAGCGCATAAAATATTGATTAGAACCTCATTTGATCCGGTTCCTTTGATTCGATAGATTACTTTAAAAGACGAGTCTTTTGGAGCAATGTGTCCATAGTCGGTCAAATGCTCTTGTATCGAACTAGTTATCTTCTTTACATTCTCCTTTTTAAGAGCCAAGTCGGATAGTAATCCAATAAGAGGACCCAATGGAGAGCCCATTGCAACTCCATCTGTTTGTCTATAGAAAACATCATTAAATTTAAATTGCACATTGAGCGCACATCGTAGAAGTAGTTCTTTAAGATAATGTTTTGGGATACACATATCAAGATTATTGCTTTCAATATATTCACATAAAAAACAAAGAGTTTCTGTGAGAGGAACATTTGTAAACAGCAAAGTGACATGTAATGAGAACATTTTCTTACCAATTACGTTGATATTTCTAATTGAGTCGACAACTTTAAAGGAATCAAGCGAACCGTATCTATTGATATGATTTTTAACAGGTTTTAAAATGTCAACTAACCATTTAGCAATAGAGTGAAATGTTTATATCAAGTATGGGACGTAAAGGGACATTATTCTTATGAACGTTTTGGAGTCCATATAGTATAGGCATAACGGAACCCGATGGTTTCAGATTTTCAAAGAGGTCACAATTGATAATAAACTCATGTTTCATCTTCCTTAGGATTTTAATTAGCATCTGTTCCTTTATTTCAGTTGTGTCATTTTGAACGGTTTCTTTAGAGAATTTGACTGGATCAGATAATAGAGAAAACATTTTGGAAATATAGTCAAGGCGAACCAAAAGTACAATTCCTGCACATTTGTCTAAGCGAAATAAAACTAGGCCCTGATTTTTCGAAGATCAGATAATTGAGATTTATGTTTTTTCATTTATTATTATCTTATACAAGTTTTCTTGATTATTATTCAGATTATTATTATGACCTTTGTGTTTGTCGCTTTTCTTCATATTTGTCAATAGGACTATCTGACCCATAAAATATTAATTTCTTTCGTACCCCTTGATTAAGACGTAACCTCATTTATTATTTGTTGCCGAATCAATTTATAATGCAATATTTTTTAGGCTCCTGTAGACATGTATTTTCCATCTAACTATATATACGAACGTACAGCTTGAGTGAATGGTTTCGTCAAAAATAAAATTTTCTTCGCTGAATTCTCTTCTTCTTATTCAATGACATATCTCAATTGTTGGGACTGGTTCAAATCTCGTGATTTGACAAATATACATCTCAGTCTAACAGAAGGTCACTCGCGAACGGGATAGTCCAGTGATCACGTCTGTGATTGTGAAGCTGAGTGACACGGGATCGAATTCATCAGGGTGTATCAGTTCCCTCACGATTACAGGTACATCTTGCTGATGAGTGCCAACTAGCACGAAACCTGGGTCCAGAGTTTCCTGTCGACTAACTTCACGACTATCTTAGCTCAGCAAACTGAATGCAATGTGTAGTCACTTAAACTAGTGGCCAGATTGCAACATGGTTGATCAGATTCAATCTGCACTAAGAAGGACCTAACGCGCACGAAATGGATCAGAACCCAGTGATCAACCTATTGGAATTTAGGTTTGGATCTTACAACTTTTAGTTGACTGGTCTACAGCCTGCAAACTTGCGTGGTTGTTTAGTACCAAGATCATAAATAACTGCTTTAGCAATAACATGTTTTCTCAAAAAATCAACATTACTGTTATTTCACAAAGTAAACGGGCTGTATGCCGAAATAAATTTCATTTATCTCACACCAGTTTCTGACACCATACAATACAGTTAATCGTAAATGGCAGACATAACGATGATAGTCAAGACAGATTCGAGCTATGTTTCACTTCCGCTGAAAACCACAAGGTGTTGAGCAACTGCCTCGTCATGTTATGAAACTTCATGGAAGTGCAGTGATGTTATTGACCTTCAATAACCTCCACGAACCCGTTTGCTACTACAAGTAACTCATTGTGATCGTACTGAAGTGTCAGAGCTACATTCGACGAAAACCTATCCACAGAAAATCGTGAATGAAGAATCCATTCATTTTTCTGATGTATACCCAATACAGCAGCTATAAAATACCTTCTACTGTGTGATGAGCAGGTTGTGAGACCTGATCTATCCAAAGACTCCCACTCTTGAATCTGTTGTCAATTGACTGCCGTACGAATTATTGCTTTCTGATGAAAGTTTCATCCAATTTTGTGTATATGCATATACACGGATGGCCGGCTTGAATATCTGGGCTAGCTGTACCTGCCATACAGATATTTCAACAAATTTTATGTCTTATTTTTGTTTTAATCAATCATCATGTAAATTAATTGCACAACACACTCAGGTGAGTTTGCGAAACGTCCACTGCCTTCAGCTGTACAGTTTAGTAAAGAGCACAATCAGAGACATTGTATATTGTTGTATATTATTCACATTTCGTTCCCTGAACTTCTAACATCTAATTGCGATTATCCAATATTTGTCGTCAGAATCGACCAAAAATAAGAAACGGAAACTAGTTGAAATACTTTGCGATGAGAATTCTATGTTTTACTCCAAATATAATATTGAATAGGGCTTACATACTTACTTACTTACGCCTGTGTAACCCTCGTGGACGAGCGTAGACCGCAACCAACGCTCTCCACCCAACCCTGTCCAGTGCAATCCTTTCGCGTTCTTTCCATTTGTTATTCATTCTTTCAATATCCGCTTCTATTTCTCGGCATAATGTGTTCTTTGGTCTTCCTCTTTTCCGCTTCTCTTAAGGATTCCAATTTAGCGTTTGTCTCGTGACACAGTTTGGTGATTTCCTCAATGTGTGTCCTATCCATTTTCGACGTCTTTCCCGAATTCCCTTTCCATCTGGAAGCCGGTTTGTCCTCTCCCGCAGTAGGCTCATGCTGATGATATCCGGCTAATGGATGTTGAGTACATTGCGTAGACAACTATTTATAAACACTTGTGCCTTCTTGACGATGGTTGTAGTAGTAGCATGACTGTCTTGACGTTTGTATTAAAAATTCTCACTTTGATATTGACTGACAATTGTTTTGAGTTCCATATGTTCATAAATTGTAGGAATGCGGCCCTTGCTCTGCAAACCCTCGCCTTTACGTCTGCATCCAATCCTCCACTTTCATTGATGATGCTTCCCTGGTATGCGAAAGATACCAGGTCATCCAGAATTCCACCATCAAGTGTGATTGGGTTGATGTTCTCCGTGTTGTATTTGTGGATCTTGCTCTTTCATTTTTGTATGTTGATGTCTATCGATTCAGAGGCTGCTGCCACACTAGTTGACGTTATCTGTATTTGTTCGTGCGTATGAGATAGAACAGCCAGATCATCTGCTCAGATCACTTTTCATTGATATCTTGATGAGGTGTCCATCTTTTCAGTCCGCCGGCACTTATTCCTTTTTTCAAATCTTCCTGAACAGAAGGTGAATTATGTTTGCAGATACTTCAATATCTGACTCCTTCTGCTTTCCCGTTCTTGACTTGTTTGATGACCATCTTGATTTCTTCGATCGTTGGTGGTGTGACATCTATAGGAGAGTGTGTGTGTGCTGCTTCGATGTCCGGTGGAATCAATGGAGCTGGTATATTCAGCAGTTCCCCGAAATATTCTGCCCATCTTTTCCTCTGTTCTTCAATCTCCGTGGTTGTCTTTCCTTCCTTGTCATTGATGGGTCTCTGATTTACTACCAACACGTGCAGGTCAAGACTGATAAACGACATACGCCACTCCATGGAGCGTAAGAGGAATAAGTTGGCAAGTAATTAAGTGACAATAATAACCAGGAAGATCAATTCCACAATAATCACTGCTATTGCACAACAGATTGATAAACGTATCGGGATAAAATATGGGGAAATTTTCATCATTGTGCGGTGTTTGTGATTCTTGAACGTAAAGTACAATCGCTTTATTACTACTACATTTGTTACGTAATCCAAGAATTTTCAATGCTTGTAGAGGAAGGATAAGTCTAACAACTTGTGTGCCTGATACATTTTCGCCCTTATGATTCGAATGCAATCCCAGCTCCGTTGAAGTTAATCTTTTAGTTCAGATTGTCTTTGATGAGTGTTGCTTACTTTAAACAACACTGAAAATTATATTTTAAAACAACATGCTGATGAGAATTTATTGGTACGTGAAAAAAGTATTTATAAAATGGAAAAGCATTTCTGTACTAAGTACTTATGAAGTAGTAACCTTAAAGTGTTCAACAATTGCTTCTTTTCTCACTTGGGTTTTTAAATTCACACAAATAATAATGTGCCTAAAGGAATATATGTACTTCTAATTCAAACAGTACATTTTCATTGCATTCTCCTCTGTGAGAAAAACATGTTCTACAGACGACTGAAATGATGTGATTGAAATGAAATATTCATAAATCTTTGTAACCATGAGGGTTCTCCGAAAATCACTTCAAAGCGTTTTATTGAACAGCATTGGTATTTTAGGCAGAGATGAATGGTGGCTAGCAATGAAATCCCGAAGGCATATGTCGTCCCATGTAAGACTCATCAGCTAGATTTACCTGCATCTCATATTTGGTGTTCACTCCAGCATTCAAACCAGGTACTGTTCTCTTAAAACGCCATCGCTTTGTCTACCTAGCTACTGAATCCAGATAGCCACTAGCTTGTGCGATGAAGTGAAGTATGATCCGTGTTTGTGTTGGTTGTTTAAATCTATGCACTGATGTTTACGACTGCGATCTCTTTGTTCTTTTCACCTCTCTTGAGACTTACCTTATACTCAGGTTGCAGGTGACCATGTTTGATGTTCCCCAGTCTTCTTCGTCTTGACTTTTATCACTCGTCTCTGATCAAAGACCAAACTGTGTCACTTAATTTTAGTTTTGATTTCTGCTAAGCTATTACCAACAGGGTCGTATTTGACTGAAGTCAGGATTACAGCTTGGCTCAGTTGGTGATTCTTAACTCCGACTGTTTTCTGTGATGAGTTACTCGAATTCTACTAGATAGATGTTTGGTTCCATCTTGTTGGGAATGCTCCTGCTGATTCTCAAGTTTTCAATACTTATTTATTGACCGTTCCTCGAGAAAGATTTTAGAAGATTTGTAGTTCAGCTGGATGGTTTTGAAGGAGTTTTGTTCTCTGACCTGGGTGGTTCGGTCGTGAAGCTTTCACTGTTCTTGTGAACGACATCATCAGCACCCGACGTTTGTGATGACTACATGGCACAGGCTGTTCCGTTTGACGTAGTTTATACTTTTGATACAATTTGCTGGCCTGCTTAAATTAGGGCCGTTTTGATGGAGCAGTGAGTTAGTGTTTGATATAACGTGATGCGAGTCACTCAACAAGGCTTCGTTCTCTATACAGAAGAATGTAGTTTGGCCAAATCAAGCAGACTCGGCTTGTCAGCTCTGTGGTCATACCAAGTCCTGAAATTGTAGTCGTTTCAATCTCCGTTGTTACGCTTTCAATAAGAAATCACTTCGGTAAATGGTGTTTAGATGCGACATACTCGATATGCCATACGGTGTTTTTGATGGACAATGTTGATCACCGAGTCACGGTCCTATTGTCACACTTATCATTTACTAATTTCTTGTCTCTTAGTACGCTTTTCATTTGCACCACAAACACGTGTTGCAAAATAACCGAACTTTGGCTGGGCCGTTTAGTGTTTGCAAAAATATAAGAACATCGCATCGTCACATGTGGCTACGAATGTCGGAGCAACACTTGTCTCCCATTTGTGTCAACACATATTATGGTGAATGAAATGAGCGCCGCAGACGAGTCCAATAGTAAGACGAAACGTCAGTACAGTGCTTCCGGGATTTCAGTGGTGATCTAAAATTTATCAGTTGACCATTGCAATTAAAATGCAAATCATCGGTTGCTGATTTACATGTAGACGTGTTCAGCAGAAGATTATAGGGCACTGAGATGTATAGTTTCCAAAACGTTGGACCATATAAGATAAAATGTTTTCATTCACCAATTTGCACAGTCGATATGGATTGTTATCGCTCCTCAGTATTAGCAAATGCTAAAGGAGATGAATATTGACAGAGAAATACAGGATGTTAAAAATCTAGTGAAATCGTTTCCAAATTTACAATCGATAAAGAGAGACAAATTTGGCACAAATTTCACATGAACAGGGAAATCACGAATATAAATTCAGATCATTATAGGTTATTCGATATTCAGTGGGGGAGATCGAACTCCATCGTAAATTGAAGAGGGTATATGATATATCCCTCGGAACAACATGGTTTTATATACGTATTGTCTTCATCTAATCCTTTTCCGTCACCACAATCACATTTGTCTTCCTACTACCATTTAATAACAAATTACCTAAAACCCCACATGCTTCGTTACCTTTCCATGTTTCGTGCACATTTCAATAATTTCAATAACATCAACAATCATTGCTTCCTCTAATTCCAGACATGTTTCAAGAAGTAGAAAAGAACACCTCAATAAATAAATGATTTTACGAGAGGTTCAGTTTCCAATACCATAAAAACCGTGATGAAAATGCCAGCTGATTCATACATTGTGGTTACTGACTAGGCTGAATAGTGCACCGGTTTCACAAGTACACTATTCGGTCTTTTGAAAAGGATAATATCTATCTAAATCAGTAGTTAGGTGGATTTGAATTGCCAGTTTTATTTACCGTGTGTCCAAATACTTCAACTTCTACTAAAAATATATCCATTCACATTGGTTAAAGCCTGATAGTTTTGTACTTTTACTACAGTTTCCCGCAAGAATCTCTACTGAAAGTGTCTTAGGTGTGATTAGTAACACCAGTAAACAACTTAAGTCGTATCTTTGTATTCGACGTGGTGGATTTGAATTGCCAATTTTATTTACCGTGTGTCCAAATACTTCAACTTCTACTAAAAGGATATCCATTCACATTGGTTAAAGCCTGATAGTTTTGTACTTTTACTACAGTTTCCCGCAAGAATCTCTACTGAAAGTGTCTTAGGTGTGATTAGTAACACCAGTAAACAACTTAAGTCGTGTCTTTGTATTCGACTATATAAATCTGCAATCACCTAACGTGATAACTACGAGTAGGTGGCTGCAAAACCTTCACTTATATCACGAAGGCCTGAGTTTAGGCAGATTAAGGATATTTCAAGTACCGGAAGACGTGAGAAAAATGAATATGCTGTCCTGATAAGGTGATGCTGTAGTCACTGAAAATCACATTGAAATTGTGCAGTGTAAAAATATATATAAAGCCAGTAAAACTTGAATGCAAGATAAATAAAAAGGAAGAATGAACAAGAAAATTATTCTCTTGACAATAATATATATTGCGCTGATAATAAGAGGTGAGTAGATTGTGAATTAAAATTAGGCAAATTAATAATAAAAATGAGAAAAGCGAAATAAAAATAAGAAAAAATAGGATGATAAACCAGTGAAATAAGCCATAGAATAAGTACATATAAGTTACATGAAGTGATAAACCGTTCAACAAATACTTGCATCAGTTGAAAAAACTGTAATGGTGTGATAAACAAGCTAGATATAGGATCAATGATAAATTTGATGGAACGAAACGTATCAACATAAGGAATCAAACCATAACTATTTATGTGACTGTGCAGTGCATTACGATGAAAATGATTTAGAAAGGTACCGATTTAACCACAGACGTCACTACAAATTGTAAGATGAGAGAGAGTGAGAGTGAGGGAGAGGGAGAGAGAGGGAGAAAGCAAGAGAGAGATGTATAGATGCATAGATGTACAGATGTGCAGATGAAGAGATGTGGAGAGAGAAATGTGCACAGACTGACGCAGAAACGTTTCGGTACAGAAAATTCCAATGTGCACATCCACAAACTGAAACAGATACGAACAAGTTTCAAAGACGAAACAGTGCGAAATCGCAACATTGAAATGTCATACCAATCAAAACGAAGCATCATTCAACGTGCTCAAACGAACACGATGATCAAACAAACTGGACTCAAACGAACACATCACCATGACGAATCAAACCATAACTATTTATGTGACTGTGCAGTGTATTACGATGAAAGTGATTTAGTAAGGTACCGATTTATCCACAGACGTCAGTTCAAATTGTAACATGATTACTTTCCAAACTATTCTACACTTGTTCATAAACACGTGTCTTCACATAATCACAGATTACAAGTTCACACTTAAATATTCACGCTCTCACATTTCAGATTACTATGCATTGAGCGAACCAACAGGTGAGTTACATTCTTTATTAGTCAACAGAACGCACTATATCAGTCATGAAATGTAACTCAGTTCAGTCGAATATATACACTTTCTGACAATGTGATGTACTAAATCGTTCAAGTAATATTTGCATTAGTTGAACACACTGTCATTCTGTGATAAACAAGCTAGACATAGGATCATTGAGAAATTTCATGGAATACACTGAATCATATAGATTTGAAGAGAGTTTGCTCAAATGTGTGAATTGTGATGAATATGGAAAAGAGTTGACCATGTTGATAAACTGATACAACGGGATGGAAATAGAAGGTTAATCAGATTTCTGTGTTATATACAACGTGTGAATTGTCAACAAAATGACCACACAATAACCGAGTGACTTCGACAGAATGACAGTCACTTTACAAGTTCTATAATTGCGAAAGTTATCTGACAGAGAGAGAGAGAGAGAGCGAGAGATTGAGACGGAGAGAGAGAGTGAGAGAGAGAGTGAGAGAGAGTGAGGAAGAGAGAGAGAGTGAGAGTGAGGGAGAGGGAGAGAGAGGGAGAAAGCAAGAGAGAGATGTATAGATGCATAGATGTACAGATGTGCAGATGAAGAGATGTGGAGAGAGATAGAGTTTGAAGAGAGAAATGTGCACAGACTGACGCAGAAACGTTTCGGTACAGAAAATTCCAATGTGCACATCGACAAACTGAAACAGATACGAACAAGTTTCAAAGACGAAACAGTGCGAAATCGCAACATTCAAATGTCATACCAATCAAAACGAAGCATCATTCAACGTGCTCAAACGAACACGATGATCAAACAAACTGGACTCAAACGAACACATCACCATGACGAATCAAACCATAACTATTTATGTGACTGTGCAGTGTATTACGATGAAAGTGATTTAGTAAGGTACCGATTTATCCACAGACGTCAGTTCAAATTGTAACATGATTACTTTCCAAACTATTCTACACTTGTTCATAAACACGTGTCCATCTATTTCGGGTTTGGGTGGCCAGGGAAAACTACTAGCTTTTTATACAAAAAGTCAAGGTTCAATAAATAAATTTACGTGCTTGGTTAACAACTTCAATTGCA
>NW_017386127.1:61123-61946 GCF_000237925.1 Schistosoma mansoni | reverse complement strand
TAGTGACTTAGATTTCTGAAGCTTACACAGGGGTGTGCCCACTCCCTCACGTCTTTATTCATGCCAGGCCAACGAAACCGTTCGGCTATTAGGTTGATGGATGCAGGAACACCTGGATAAGAAAGATTGTGCAACGTATTGAAGACGTTGCGTCTTATTGTGAAATCATTAGTGAACGACTTTCTGAACTCAAGGTCAACATACAACCAATAAATGATTCTTTCTCAAATGAACCACGTTCGACGAAATAAAGTAAATGCAATAATTGTTAGGAAGATCTTTTATTGTGGATAAAAAGAAATTTTAGAAATTCCTTTGTAATAATGAAATTTTAGCCTACTTCTTTAAAATTAGTATGGCTCGAAAATTTTATTTTGTTTTCCTACTAAAATACATACTTAAATAGATTTGTATCAAAGAATGTCACAAATAAATAAAATTGGTTTCTAGGCCTCAATACCAAGGTTAAACATGATAATTTTAAATAAATTGAGAATTGAGTAGAGAGTTAATAATATTATCAGAAGGGGTTTTGTGGAGATTTAGTATTTTAATAGTTGAAAGTGTGAGTCAATTGAAGCTAGACCACAAGGCAAAACCTGGAAGCACTGGACGGTCGTTTCGTCCTGTTGTGGGACTCCTCAGCAGTGCGCATCCACGACCTCGCCTCGCGAGATTCGAACACAGGACCTACCAGGAGACAATTGGTGAACGGTTGCTCAACTTCGTGGATATTCTGGAGTTAGACAGAAACACCATCGGATGCCGGCTCAGTGGTCTATCGGTTAAGTGCTCTGGCGCGAGACTGGTAGGTCCTGGGTTC
>NW_017386127.1:0-60923 GCF_000237925.1 Schistosoma mansoni | reverse complement strand
GTCTGCCACCTCGAAAATCTTGTTTCGTGTGTGTTCATCCGTCGACCTTGTGAGATCGTCTGGTTTTGCTGGCGTTAATGTCGCGTTAGGCACCAGAGGTTAGGCAGTACTAATCGACTGGAGGCAGCTTAAACGTAGGATGATAAAAAACTTACACAACGATCCTGAGCAGTGGTGGATAGCGAAAGCAGAAAAGATGAAAAAGGCAGCAGCGACAGCCAACAGTAGATAACTATTCAAACTTATCAAGAAAACAGGTACTAAGAATCCGGCTGTTGGTGTAACTGTCTCGGAAAAAGATGGGACCATTATTCACTTTCAGTCCAGGAGATTAGACCGATGGACAGAACAGTTCAACTGGCCTTCATCCACACTTTAGGTACCCATTATCTCCAAGCAACCTGAATTGCAAACTGATGTAGGTCCTCTAACTCTTAGTGAGGTTGAAAAGGCTATCAGCACTCCAAAGCGAAGTAGAGCAGCAGGGCCTGATGGACTAACCCCCGAGATTTTTAATGATGGTGGTCCAGTTTTGGCAGTTAGAATAACTGAAATTTTATCTAAAATCTCGGAACTGGATGTAATCCCATCTGCCTCCAATCTATAAAATTTATAGTGGCTAGTCAAATACAGAAATCAACTGGTTCAACTAAATACAACCAGAATGATGAAAGAACTCATAACTGTACTGACCTTGTCTTTCAAGATACTTCCATTGACTTTGCTGTTCAATTCATACTGAGTTCTTTCAACCGGCTTAATATTCCTTAATGAATTTAAAGACTCTTCAAGTCTTGATATTCTGTGTTTAAAATGCAAAAAATGTAATTCATTATATTGCCGGGTAATTCATTTAAAGCGAGATATTAAATAAAAAACATAACTTTGGAATAATAAACACTCAAATATTTATGCGATTCCTGCAGACGGTATCCTTTATTGTGTACACACGTGAGATATAGTACAGAACATAGACAACTTTAGAAGGCGACTGTTGAAAATCGGTTAAGATTATCTTAAAAATGAGTAGCCAAAGGCTAGGTAACAGCAAGGTATTTGTGTACAATAGAAAGAACATTGGTTAAAGATTTTGAGACTATATCAGATATAAATTTCGGAGTTTTTCTTTAACTTAAAGGCTTAAAATGGAAATCGATAGCTTCTGGGTGTTAAATCCTCATAGTAACTCGATTATTTTTATTCTGAAATGAACTCATACTGTGAATAGGTGGCCACAAACTTTCTAAAAGCTTGACGATGGCTACATATCTAAAAGTTTCATTTTGTAAAGTAGAATAAATATCTAATGACATAAACTAAAAATGAACTTAAATACTAAATTGTTTGGCTCATAAAATGTGAAAAAGGGCCTCTCAATAGTCAAAGAGTCATGTGCATCAGGATTCACAAGACTTGTTTAGATTTGCAGTGAGAAATTAAGACCTTCATAAGATTTTCAAAATATGTGTTAGACTGGGAAAACCGAAATATTTCTCTTAACTATATGTCCCACACTTCACTAACGCAAGATCTCGTGATATAGTGCTTAGCTTAGTCAAACTGATAAGTAATTAGCTATACAACACTCAAGCCTACATTTTTCAACCCAAATCAATCGACTTATTGAACAGAATTTGATCAAAAAGGATTATTTCAATCGAGTTTCTCATTGTTTGTCTAACATTTTCCTAAATCTCGGTTGACTAATGAATGATCGTTTATTTAACTCATAATATTTCATACTGAAGTTAATCATTCGATTAAGAGTTTAAAAAAGTGCAGACCAAAGATGACCTAGTTGGTCTTTAGCCACTAGATATCTGACGTCAGTTAAATCATTTGCTGCTTGTTTTCGAAATATACATGTCGCCAATCTTCATACACAACCGTAGATATAAATGGCGTTGGTTAATGACGGAATTAAATAAGACAAATACGAGAATGAAGTTTCGAATGTGTTTATCTCGTACAATCGTTGATCGTGAAGTGAAGCAAAATAAAATGACGCGCAATGGAGAAGGAGAGTGAGTCAACTCAATTAAGCATGAATCGATATTTATAGTCCGACACGTGATGAGTCTTACAAGAAATGCACACACATGCACTCACATAAAAACAGTCAAGGTTGACAAGAAAATAACTGACAAAGTCAAAATGTGATTTAAGAAGAATGGATAGATTGATCTGTCCAGAGGCCAGAATTACCCATATAGACTTGACATGGGGCCAGTCCCCACAGAAAATTGTTGTAATTTTCAGGATGAGTACGAAAAACTTAAAGAAATAGTGTAGAATGCATAACGGGTGAGATTGTTACAGGACCGAAGAAATGAGTAAGAATAACTCCGTTTTTAATGAACAAGTGAAAATTGTGAAAGCTTAGCTATTATCGATTGAGTTTTAAAGGACTTTTGGAGTATTTTTAATAAATTTAAACAGTGGGCGAGACTAAACTATATGGACGAGCCAATCGGAAGCTTTCGCGGGTTTTCAAGGTCACGGCGCTAAGTTCGGTACTTGATGCTTGCAAACGGTCGGTTTACAACGGATTTTAGAGAAGATGTGATAATTCAGCGTCTACAAGAGGAGTGATCATAAGATTTCGGCGCGAAATTCAGTTATTCATTTGTATAAATAGAGTTTTGGCATTATAGCTGATGTCAGTTCGTGATGAAAACCTTAAGTATAATTCCTAGCCTTAAACGTGAGCTGTAAATCATAATTTGAACTCTTCACCCAGGTTTATAACCCTCATTAAGTCTTAGTTATTATGTTGACACTCTCAGAGTCACTCTAGCGTCGCTCACAGGTCGTCCATAATATATAGTTTCATCCTTAACCCTAAACCATAACTCTAAACCTCAACTCTAACCTTAAACCCTAAACCATACCAATGTACCAACAACATTGAAGCTGTGTGGTCGAGGCTAATAGAATTTTTCAGACTTTATCATGGTTTCAGAGGTCGACTACTATGGATCCACAGTAGTAATCCATATGGCTCGAGCCATATGGATTTGTTCCTGTACCGTATGCACTATGATTTTAGAACTTCTGAACCTATATCTGACCTTGAGAAGTTTTTGACTCATGTAAAAGAAGTGTATCCACTTTAATTATTTGGTTTTGTATAATAAATTTTTACTGTACACTAATTGTCTTCTGATTGGCTAATATTTTTCAAAGTCATTTAAGATTCGTTCAAAGGTCGTCCATGTAGTTTAGTCTCGCCGCTAACGGTTTCGTATCCAAATAACTTTCAAATCGATGAGACTCAAACATACAACGGGCTTATTTGATGTCCGAAAAGTTTGAACAGTCCGGCTATGAAGTTATTTTCGGTTCAGTAATCACACAACCTACACGCACCCAGTCAGATTACGAACGGCAAAATTTTCGATCCATGTTTGGGCATAAAAAACTGTTGAGTCAACAATTCCTAACCAACCATTAATTAAAAAATGTTTCCATGACAAATAAACGGTCGTAAAAATAACATGGTGTCAATAATAGATCCTTTGGCTAAGCTTTGTCAAAATTTTTTTCCGAACATACTATAAAGTGTTAATTAGTAATACAAATATCTATGATTATATTATTGTCATTTTATAACTTACCTACGAAATAGCTGGGTATTTTTCTCAGTCAGTGTATTCAGCTTGTTGTTTTCAAACCAGGTCTCATTCATTACCTTTTCCTTGAATAACTGAGAGATAATGTAATGTGTATATAAACTAATTACAGTTAGAAACTGAGTCATCATTTGATTTTGTACATAGAGGGACGACCTTCAGTTTTAGTATCAAATTTGACAAAGTATAACAAATCAAGAAATCACAAGAAAAGCTGTATGACATCAAAATATAGCATTTTCGAAACTCTAAATAGCAAGCGTATCATTTCATATTAGCTCGCATTCCATTTTTTGGAGTCAAGTGAATATAGGCGTTATGGTTGATATTTAAGATGCCACAAGTATTTGGAGTTTGACAACGTACCCACCAAGTGAAATCGAAAGACGGAAGCGGGGAAGTTTGAAGATATATTTGATAAGTTATCAATATATCGTGGATCGACTGACCTAATTGTGGTGTTCATATGATCCAATGATTCTCGAAGCAATGCAATACGAGGCCGACCCGTGGACGGGGTTGAGCAAGCTCACAGCACCCATCTGGAGGTGAAAAATACAGGCAATTTCATTGTTCTCAGTTTAGAGACCGTTGCAGAAACTACACTGCAATGAACAGATACTACACAGATACTACATCTAATGATAACAGAACCAATGATTCTTTTGTACTTGTTAAATTTTGGATTTCTAACTCCTAATACAATACATTTGTTTTTGTCTGTCTAATACTTCTTGAATAAATTGCGTTATTTCTGGGATTCCTAGGTTATACCATAATTCAAATACTCCTAATTATCACATTGACGTCGCGATGGAACCTGTGATGGAACTATTGGACATACATTCAGATTTAGATGCTTATGAGGATTACAGGGGAAGGTTCGAAATCTGGGCTACGACCGAGAAAGATGTGAAGAATTTTAATATTGTGGCTCATTGCCTTATGTTCATCGGAAAAGAAGCATACAGCTTTATAAAGACTGGCATTTCCAGACAGACCGATTTCACTCCTTTATGCAACTCTCAAGCAAATACTGCTGGACCATGTAAGGTATGCACATTTCGAATGTGTTGAAAGAGAAAAATTCAGCGAAATGATTCTCCAGGACATCAGAAATTCCACTACTTTACTACGTCGTCGCAGTTCAATACGTAATCAAGGTTATTCAGATAACAATCCATAGATTTGTGAAATAGTTCACGAAGATGATCACAAGTTTTGTAAATGCTTGTTCTGTGGCAAGTTTCATCTGTAGCTGTAAATAATTCCCCAAAATCAATAGCTTTCTAAGTGTTCGACATTGGATGCTGACCACGTTGTTTAAGTGGACTTGTTTAACTGAAGGCTTTCGGTCATGCATCCGTACCAGATCACGTTTCGACTCGGCGTGGGACACAGCTCCTACGTTTCACTAGATAGCTAAAAGCAAACGCCTCTCGATATATTGGTAACGTATCAAATATATCTTTCCTACCTCTTCTTGTCTGACTTCTGATTTCTATTGGGCGTAAGAAGGTTTCGAATATAGAGGGTACTACTGGCCACTAGTTATAAAACTAGAATACCAGTCATATCCTCAGTGGTGAGCCTTACGTGATCTGGTACACCAAGCCTATAAACTGTGAGTCTGTTCCTTTTTGGAATATTATTATTCATTGTTAATCTTTATTTGATTTTTATATATTGTGATATATTTTTTTTCGCGAGTTTTTCCGGATATATTCTAATTAAATATTTTACGTTCTCTATATTACTATGACGGAACAGTCACCTAAGGTTTTTAAGTTAAAATCTATTCCCCCGACTTCGATTCAGTTAACGCCAATTTGGCCTGACAATACTGAGTCCTGGTTCTGCTACGCAGAAGCTGATTTTTGCAGGCACGGAATCACGGACTCGCGCACACGATTCCTCGCGGTAGTTAAGGCGTTACCGCGCGAATTTAACGGGTACTAGTGATGTTCCTGAACCTTATGAAACGTTAAAACGATCGATCATAAAACGTGGAGACCCAACCGACCGACAACGGTCAGAACAATTCCTCCATAACATCGACCTGCAACATGGTTCGGCGACAGATATGTTGCTTAGGATGAAAGAAGCGATAGGTCAAAGAACCTTCGACGAAGGCCTATTCAAAGAAATTTTCTTGTCTAAACTTCCTCAACAGGTGCAAGCAGTTCTCGCCTCATTTCAAAACAACGCCGTAGACGAGCTGGCTGCATCTGCCAACCACATCTTAGAAATCACAAAATCTACTAAGGCCGAGGTCTTTTCAGTCAAAGAAAAACTTCACACGACCCCGAATGACATAACCGAACTATGTCATACACTGACACTCTATCTTCGATTTCGTAATGACCGTAGTCGGTCAAAATCCCCACGTAGGAGCGTTTCACGTAAGCGATCTGTTTCTCGACCACGAGAGACAGACAACCACGACTGGTGCTGGTATCACAACCAGTACGGTAAATCCTCTAGAAATTTCAGGAAGCCCTGCAATTATCCGAAGTCTAAGGCGACTGACACGAATAAGATTTCAGGAAACTTCCCAGCCGGCACGCGTTAACGGCAACCGTAGCCGGCGAACACAGCCGTCTGTTATATATCACGGATGTCACTACGAAAGTTCGCTACCTCGTCGACACCGGCGCAGAAGTTAGCGTTCTTCCCGTGAACTCCAACAACAGACTTCAAGAGTCTGTTTTAAGTTTACAGGCGGCAAACGGAAAGCCGATCGCTACTTACGGTAAAAGGTACGTCTACCTTAACGTGGGTTTACGCAAACCCATACACTGGATTTTCGTTGTCGCAGATGTCTCTATGCCAATCATTGGTATAGATCTGTTACAATACCACAATCTACTCATCGACACACGCTCACGAAGGTTAATAGACGGAAACACTAAGTTATCTGTTTGCGTAACTCCTTTTTCTGGTTGCAGATTATCCCCAGTCACGAGTAAGCACGCCATAGACCTCCTATACCAATCATTACTCGACAAATACTCCGGGATATACCAACCGCAGTCGAAATTTCCTTGTGTAACCAGCAATGTTACACATCACATCTCGACTACAGGACCACCTGTATTCATGAAAGCCCGCCGACTCGCTCCCTAAAAGCTTAGGTTAGCCAAAAACGAACTCGACTATATGATAGACTTAGGGATAATTCGACCATCAAATAGTCCATGGTCATCCCCATTGCACATGGTCCCTGAAAAGGACAGCAACGATTGGTGGCCAACTGGTGATTATCGGCGTCTGAATGCTAATACCATTCCTGATCGTTGCCCGTTGCCTCACATTCACAATTTGACAGCTACCTTGAAAAGTACAACTGTCTTTTCGAAAATCGACTTAGTTAAGGCTTACAACCAAATACCGATGGCAACCGACGACATTCCTAAAACCGCCATCATCACTCCTTTCGGTCTTTACGAATTCTGGCGAATGCCTTTTGGTTTAAGAAATGCGGCTCAAACCTTCCAAAGGTTTATAGACGACGTCTTCCTAGGTCTCAACTTCGTACATGCGTATGTTGATGATTGCCTCATAGCAAGTCCGGACAGAGAATTACATCTCAAGCATCTAGACATTGTTTTCGATCGACTCCGAAGGCATGGCATTACTGTAAACATTCAGAAATGCCAAATCGGAACCAACTCCTTAGACTTCTTAGGACACACTATTGATGCCCAAGGCATCTGACCCCTCAGGAGCAAAGTGGCGGCCATTCTGGATTACCCAGAACCGACCACGATCAAGCAGTTGCGAACTTTTAACGGACTTGTAAGTTTCTACAGACGGTTCATACCCAAATGCGCATCCCTTATGAAACCGTTAACCCACCAGCTTCGTGGAAATGCAAAATCAATTAGTTTGGACGACACAGCCCGTAAAGCGTTCTCCACAGTTAAAGAACACATCGCTAAGGCAACCCTGCTTGCTCATCAGGACACTCAAGCGCACATTAGTATCGCCCTAGACGCATCCGACTCAGCAATCGGAGGAGTCTTACAACAATGGGTTAACAACTCTTGGCAACCTTCAGGACTTTTCTCGAGACGGTTGCTAGACGCGGAATCTAGGTACAGCACGTTCGGTAGGGAACTCCTAGCTATGTATTGTGCTGTACGGCATTTCTAACACTCCATCGAAGGAAGAGAATTCACGCTTTTTACCGATCAAAAACCTCTCACCTTCTCTTTAAGTTCATCTTCAGACAAGTACTCACAGCGAGAGTTCCGACAACTCGACTACATTTCGCAGTTTACTTCAGACATACAACACATTTCTGGAGCTAACAATGTAGTCGCAGACGCCTTGTCTCGAATAAGTTCCTTGAACAGTTTCCAAGGAATCGACCTTCTTAAACTCGCCCAGCTTCAAAAAGAAGACATTGATCTTCAGCATGAGTTATCCTCGACAACTCTTAAACTAAGTATTAAGCAGATGGGAACAGGTAAGGGAACTTTACTTTGCGACACATCTACAGGTAGGGATCGTCCAATAGTATCAAAACATTATCGACGCAACGTCTTCAATACGTTGCACAATCTTTCTCAACCAGGTGCTTGTGCAACAGTCAAACTTATAGCCGAACGGTTTTGCTGGCCTGGCATGAATAAAGATGTGAGGGAGTGGGCACGCTCCTGTGTAAGCTGCCAGAAATCTAAGGTCATAAGACACGACAAATGTCCCTTAGGCTCTTCCAAAACCCCTGACGCTCGTTTCGACCACGTTCATCAAGATTTGGTAGGACTCTTACCCGATTCAAACGGATACTCATATCTCTTAACATGCGTAGACCGTTTTACTCGATGGCCAGAAGCAGTACCGATTAAGGACATTACTACTGAAACAGTGGCTCGCGCTTTCGTCGAACGATGGGTAGCAAATTTCGGCTGCCCTTCCACAATCACTACAGACCGCGGACGCCAGTCCGAATCTGGACTTTTCCGTTGTCTGACCTCACTATTAGGAATCACTCGCTTCCGAACGACAGTATACCACCCACAAGCAAACGGGTTGGTAGAACGTTTTCATCGACAACTTAAAGCTTCATTATCAGCTACAAACGTTTCACAGTGGGCAGACGCTCTTCCACTCGTCTTACTAGGTATCCGCAATGCAGTGAAAGCTGACATTGGATACACTGCATCTCAGCTCGTTTACGGAACGACACTCCGACTCCCAGGAGAATTCGTGGATCCTTCGTCTTCTTCACTGAACATGGATCTAAACTTTTACACGACTAGGCTTACAAACGCTATGCGTTCAGTTAAACCTGCTCACACTCGACCTCAATCAACTGATGTTTTCGTTCAACCTGAATTACGACATAGTACACACGTCTTCGTTCGTCGAGACTCACATCGACGACCTCTCGAATCAGCATACGAAGGACTCTTCAAAGTTCTTCAACGTGAACCCAAGTACTATATAGTCGATGAGAATGGCACGAACGATAGCATCAGTATCGATCGCTTAAAAGCAGCGTACTTAGAAGGAAACCCTAGCTACGTCGAATTTCCTTCGGTACAATCGAATGATACGGCCCCTACACTTGTAGTACCCCACACGACAGCCGACACACAACTTGATACTTCGTCAACGTCGATAGGTAAACCTAAAACAACGCGTTCTGGAAGGAGAGTAAGATTTCCAAAACATCTAAACGACTATTGCACGTAGGACACAAACTTAATCTCGAGTTCCCTTTTCATTATTTATTATAAAAAATAATTTTTTTAATATATATTTATTTGGAAATAAAACAAAACAAAACATTTTTATTTTTTTGAGCGTATTTATATTTTTTTATATAAAAAAACCAAAAAAAACATTTTTTTCTGATCGCTTTTACGCAGTCGCAAGTGTATTAGTTTATTTATATTTTTTTCCGCTCATCTTGTGTCCTTACGCAAGTACGAGTGTATTTTCGACATGCACTCACACGTTCTATTTTTTTCTCTTTTCCAGGACGGCTGGAAAAGAACGACGAAGTTTCCCAAGGAGCCGAAATTTTCATCGTATTTTATTTCTTGATTGTTATGTCGTACATTTTGGTCCCTTAGTGTAAGGAAAGACGACCAGAATCTGCTAAACGAAGCAAGCTATCAGAAGAGTGTTTACCAACGACAAACTCGTTGGGTTTAAACTTCTGGCTGGTCACGTCTTAGGGGCATCACTACCTCACTAGGGGGGAGTGATCTGTAGCTGTAAATAATTCCCCAAAATCAATAGCTTTCTAAGTGTTCGACATTGGATGCTGACCACGTTGTTTAAGTGGACTTGTTTAACTGAAGGCTTTCGGTCATGCATCCGTACCAGATCACGTTTCGACTCGGCGTGGGACACAGCTCCTACGTTTCACTAGATAGCTAAGAACAAACGCCTCTCGATATATTGGTAACGTATCAAATATATCTTTCCCAACTCTTCTCGTTTGACTTCTGATTTCCTTTGGCCGGGAACGATCGAATATAGAAGGTACTACTGGTCGCTAGTTGCCAAACTAGAATACCGGTCGTATCCTCGTTAGTAACTGTCGAACCGTCGGCCTAGTAAGTGCAGTTGTAAAACTGATGGAAAAAATTATTAGAATGGCTGTTATAAACTATGTGGAAGGACGTGATCTTTTATCCACAGAACAACATGGTTTTAGGAAAGACCCAACATGCTTTTACAAATCTTCTCATTGCAAGAGAAGATTGGGTTGAGGCAAAAGATCGCAATATTACTGTAGATGTGATTTTCATAGATCTAAGCAGAACCTTTGATAAGGTTTCCCATTCTAGTCCTAAATTTAAACTGGAAAGTTTTGGAATTCATTATGCAGTCAAAGACTGGATAGGTGACTTTCTTCATGACAAGAGACAAAGGGTAAGAGTAAATGGTGCTCTCTCATCGTGAGAACCTGTAAAAAGTGAACTTTCCGGAAGCGTAATCCTCGATCCTATTCTCTTTTTACTATATATGAGTGAATTACCAACGTAGCTAAGTCACCCTATCTACTGTTCGCCGATGACATAAAGGTTTGAAGACCCATATACAGCATGCCAGTTAGAATAGTACCACAAAATGATTTCAACTTATTGATGTCATGAATGGACGGCTGGGCACTAGAAGTGAATCCTAACGAGATTGTGGTGATGCAATCAAATAACTATGATGATTCGTATTAATACACAATATGTGGATTCGTGTTACCCAAAGTAAGAAACTATAAAGATTTAGGCGTAGTAGTAAGCAATGATCTCAAAACTACTAGTTACTGTAAGGCTGCTGCTGTAAAAGGCTATAAGGTATCATGGTTTACTAGTAGATCTTTCCAGTATTTAGATGAGGAAATGTTTAGATTATTATACCTGACTTTTGTGCGACCACATTTGGAATATGGGATTCAAGCAGCGAGTCCTTGTTTCAAATATGAGGCGGATATGCTTGAACGAGTCCAACGACAAGAGACTAGGATGGTAAAAGGTCTATCTGGCCTATTTCGTGTAGATACACTGATACACCTCAACTTATTTCCATCATCTTACCGGAGAATACAGGGTGATTTAATATTGGCATATCGTACCCTGAACGACTACCTTGGCATTAATATGTCTTACCTTTTCCTTCCATTTCGGACTGATCAATTGAGAGGACATTCGAAGGGAGTTCAAAAACTGAGATGAAACCGTGTACGTCTGGAGTTCCGTCTATCGAAACGAGTTATTAATTAAAGAAATTCTCTACCAGAACACGTGATATCAGCACCTTATGCTGATATATTCACCTCAACAGTGTAACAAACTGCGAGGTATAAATTGGGTCAATAAACCTCCTATCCATATTACTGAGGACTGAAAGCATTGAGGGAATATCAGCGCAAAATACAAGCAGATAGTCTGCTTGTCAAGGTCATTGCATCGCCTAAGGACGGTATGCATTAAAGATTTAGCCTTTAATTCCATTCCCGTCTCTTCGTAACCCCCTAATTCGTTTGCAATGATCTCTAGTGAATGTCTTTGTTCGGCGCCTTTGTAACATATATGACAGTTTCTTCATCAGTGTAGATGAACCGTTGACTTTTCCTTCCTGAATCTGACATGAGACATTTGTGACTATTAGTCCCACATTACGTGAAACGCACAAAATGTATTGTAAGCCGAGTCTTAATGGATGCGAGGACGCGCTTAACACTAAGGGTTCTCAGTTCATGAGGCTGTCAATTTCTTTTCAGTTAATGATAAGAGCATTACTGTATGGTATGATGGGTGTGATAGTCCTAATAGCGTAGGTTTCGACAAGCTTGTAAATTCCTATGATTTGTGTAATATGATCATTGAGTATCATAAATGTATTTTCTTTCTAGCCTGAAGCTTGACAGTTTCTCTCCAGCTTAATATTTCTACATGAGGAAAGTTTAGCCGTTTATCTTGGAACTTCTAGTGATGTTAGTATGAGTTATCATAAAGTTGAGCAATTGATAATTTAGGTGAGTGTAACTGAACTTGCATTCCATATTTTGCTTCGTGTTTTGCCCTTCACATATTGCAAACGCGAATAAATTTCCACGATAAATTTATGTAGAGAGTTCACCGCTTCTTGAATCGGCTTTCTAGATATGAGAGAATAGCGATTTTGGTCTGTTTTATCCTCCCTTTGCTTCCAGCAAGTCTGCTTCTCCTATGCTATGGAAGACCCGATAAGTTGTTGGCTAGATGATGTTCCGTCTTAATATGCTCATATCCTTTTCTCAAAATTGTTGTTCGCCTTTTATTCCTCACGCTCTACAACTTTCCTGCGTTGCATTTTGTGGCCTTAAGAAACGATTTTTCGGTTTGGTATCATCTGACTGGTTCCTACCCATTGCCAAGCTTCACGAGCACCTGTAGTTAACAGGATCAGTCGGGTTTAATTATGGACTTGTTAGGGTTTTAAATTTGCTTTGTACAAATATGCGATTTTACCTCACTCATATCTTTGAGGTTTATTTTACGTTAATGTGTTTTTTTATTTCTTTGACTGAAAGTTTCCGTTTGTTCTTGATCACATTTCACCCAATCACCTTGCTCTTAACATTTTTTTAACATACGTTGGTGACTTATTTGAGTTATGAATTTTAATTGCGTGAATACTACTAAGTGTGCAATACGAATTTATGTTGCCTTCCTTTTTAATAAATACGACTAAATTTTCCTTTCAAAGTTATAAGCTCTAAAATGTTCATGATTTTATGTATTCGAAAACGATGTTCATTTTCTTACTACTTTATATTTGTGCTTATACGGAGCGTTGCATTTCAAATTAATAAGCTTGCGATGTTAATAAACATGGTTGACTCAAGGTTCATCAATAGCCACTTGACTGTATGTTTTCCACAAAACACTGGTGTTTCTGTGATAAATTCATAAGTAATATCTGTATAGGTTGGATACTTTTCGTTGTTCTTACACTGACAATTTATCTTCAAGGAATTCCCTCTTCTGAAAATAAGACTTCACGACATACTAATGTCATTATATATTTATAAGAACCATTGCATTTTGACTTTTCAATGGCAAACATACGCGATTAAATGACGTCTTTTATTCGGTATAATTTCTCGTGTATCTTTCTCAATGGTTATTAAGTGTGAACTTGTTGATTTTGTTGGGTTTTTTGAGTTGTTTAGTGTCTAAAGCATTAGTAGCATTTTGGTTTACTGGTTTGGATACTTAATTTTTAACCAATGGGTAGTATCACATATAAAATACACTTTCAGAGCTGGTTGGTTTTAAAAAGTGTTCATCCACCGTTTTTTGTTCTAGGAGTCCTAGGTATAAACGAACTTGAATGTTTTAGTGTTTCTTCAGTTCTATTTTGTATGCAATTATTCAGGTGAGATGATGAATAAATTCATGTAATCATTAAGTAAAATATCACGTGTTAACGCAAGTTTCTTTTTAAGAATGTCTACGAAAAAATCAGACGAAGAGTGGAAATGTGTTTTGAATCCCGAACAGTATCGAGTAGCTCGTCTTAAAGGCACAGAAGCAGTAATTACAGGATTTTGATTTAACTTTTTATGTAGCCTTTTACTGGTGAATATTACCATAATAAAGAAAAAGGTGAATACCTTTGTGTATGTTGCGGATCAAAACTTTTTGAGTAAGTCGGTTTGATTTAATAGCTACTCAGTGAAAAATTTGATGTCAGTTTTGATGGTTTAGTATTGTAATAACTATTAAAGACGACAATATTCATGTTTTATTAATACACTTTAGAAAAGACACGTAGAGATATCCCTTGTATTGAGTTTCATATATGTTTCAGATTACATGTTTGCTATATATATTACATATCTGCATCCACCTCCTCTCTCATCTAAATGGAAACATATCAGACGGAAGTGTTGAGTATCGTACTCATTGATTTTCAATACTTGAATGCATCAGATATCAGGACAGATGGTTTGTGCTAGTAAAAATTCTTTGGTGTTGTATTGTCAATCGAACCACACATTCCTGTATATGTCGTAATTATGCCTAGAATTTGCAAATTTACTCTGAAATTCGGATCTTGAAAATCCCGTTCTGTTTGTTTTGTGATACTTTCCAAATAATCCATCTTCGTAATCTAAATGTAGTTACGTAAACTCAAAGAAAGGGTTTAGAATTCCCACGATTTAGTTGAAATCTGTCATGATGGAACCTGTGTTCGTTTTTTTATCTTTTTGCAACATTTTGAGTTTCGCCATGATTCCTCACTTTCTATTACTCGGTTTTATTTGGCATTTCCAAGCTTTAATCTCATTGGCTATTATTGATAGTACTGTTGTCTCTACTTTTAAATATTCACCTTGTTAATTGTTTTATCACAGTGTTGATGACAGCTGTTTAAACTTGCTCTGGTGTATATTTCTGACATACCCTACTTTGATTAGTCAGTCAGCTACAATGCAGGACCAGGCACATATTTGCATCGGCCCAGGTTGCCACACCTCATTAGTGTAGCAAAATGGACAGCAAATTCATAGGAATAGTTACTTCAATCGTAGTAATATATAAATGAAAGATTGTGTATAAGGATATAGTACAGGAAGAAAGAATTGGTTTATAGAAAGAAAGATATAAGGCAATTTTAATCTCACAGTCTAAGGGAAGACAAAGAGTGTATACACCTACGCCGTTGTGATCACTTCTGAGCCATGCCATCCAGAGTCTCCAACCATAGGCTACGATAGTCGCTCAGACCTCAGCCAAGTAGTCCGCATCTACCAACCTAGCTCACACCAGAAGCTAGCGACTTTGTGGACTGATGCCACGTTTTGGTTTGACATCCCCTAACTTTCTCCCATCTGTCTACAACACTAGTCAGCATTGCACACCGTAGAAGTCGGTAGTTAGGCATACGCAACATGTGGCCCAACCATCTCAGTCGATGAAGACTTACAACCTCATCAACTGATTTATCATCATTCCCTAATACCCAGCGTCTAACCTCACTACTACTTACCCTATGATCCCAGAAGATATCAGCAATATTTCTAAGAAATCTGTGATCAAATACTAGTAGCTTACGAGTATCTTCTACCCTTGATGGCCACGTTTCGCAGTCTTAAAATAAAACAAAACAAACTGCTAAGCAGTATACTTGTCCCTTAACTAATAAACGAATATCTCGCCCTTGCTATGGGTGACGTAAATCGACAAAAACAAAAAAACGAGCTTTCTAAATCCGTACAGAGATTTCACCAGACACCAACCCATTAGAGTTGATCAGACTCCCAAGATAAGTGAAGTTGTTGACTCATTCGACTACTTCACTCCCTACCCTTAGCTCAGGTGTTGAATCAGACAAGTTCTGAAGCAACGATATGCATTTAGATGGGGAGAAACGCATCCTGAACATCCTTGCATTGTTTCTCAGTGCTACCAAACACTGCATTTTTATCAGCGCCTTCACCAAACAGAACTATGTCATCTGCGTATTCTAAGTTGATAAGTGTACCTCCTGGAAGAAGATCAATGTCTGGCATTTTAGTGGACGAGAGCGTTATTTCCAGCACTAGGTCTATGATGAAGTTGAACAAAAATGGTGATAGTGGACAGCCTTGTAGGACACCACCTGAGGTTGCAAAATCAGATGAAAGTTCGCCATAAGCTCTGACTCGACTGGTCGTGTTCGAATAAAGAGCCTTCTAAAGGTTTATGTACTTCTGGGGTACACGTTTCAATGACAGACACGGTCACAGAACCTCTCGGTCTACAGAGTCAAATGCTGCTTTTAATTCAAGAAAAACCATCGTTGTCCGACGCAGATAAGTATGCCTGTGTTCTAGAACCTGACGACTAGTGAATATGTGGTCGATGCAGCCACGACCAGGTCTGAAGCCAGCATCATTTTCTCGTGTTTGCAGTTCACGAGTTTTTGCTAGGCGTCCGATGATTATTGAGCCTAGTATTTAGATAATAAATTAGTCAAAGTTTCTCTATAGTTATCAGAGGATGATTTGGGTCCTTTTATATATATTTGGACGATCAGTGATTGAGACCAGTCAGATGGGATTACGTCCAACTCCCAGATTTTAGCTAAAATACTAGTCAACTTAGTCGCTAAAACTGGACCACGATATTTAAAGACCTCTGGAACCAATCCATCTGGACCAGCTGCTCTTCCTCGTTTCAGATTAGTTATAGCCTTTTGGACTTCAGCTAGAGTCGGGGAACCTACTTCAATATTTCATTCAGGCTGTCTGGGAATGGGGGTAGTTGTAGAGTAGCTGAAGGCCAGCTGAACTGTTCTCTAGTGTTCCGCTCATCGTTCTAAACGTCTGGGCTGCGAGCAGATAAGAATCTCATCTTTTTCCGAGATCGTCTCACTTACATTTGACTTCTTAATCCCATTATTTTTTATCAATCTGAAAAGCTGTCTTGTGTTAACTACAGCCGCTGCCTTTTCCATCTTTTTTTCTTTCGTCGTCCACCACTGCTCACAATCGTTCCGTAGACTTTTGGTTAACCTAGATCTGATTTGCTTTCGCTCTTCATCGTGTTCAGAGTCTGATGGAATGAGTTTACGCGAATCCATCAGTGCAATAGACTTAGAAGAAATCCATTGGTTTTTCGTGACCTTTTGGTTCAAATCACTAACAGATGTCACTGCTGTTTCCACAGATGTTTGTATATCTTTCCAGGCAATATCTGGGTCGGCCTCGTTTTCAGAACTACCTAAGTGTAACTGCAGTTGTTCCTGGAATCTACTTTTGGCTTTCTCTTCCCCCAATTCACTTCTAATGGGTCTTAGTGGTTTTTCTGCGTCCAGTGAGGCACGAGCAAATGCATTCTCGATATATATGGGCCACACAAAAAAATTGTCATTTCATTTTAATTGTGTCAGGGCTATGATATTGCCCGGGTGTCCAGACCGAAGCAGGTGGTTTTCTTAGGGGGCCACACCCCGAGCCTTTGACCCAAAAAGTCTGACCCACGAGGCAACAGAGCATCGTAAGGAGATGCAATCCCATGGTAGCCGGTGACCAACGGTTTTTCATGCACCATATGTCCCCTCAGGATACTGGAGCCCATGTGCACCATTGGTCTGGAATCAGAATTTTCCAACTCCCCTAGGTGGACTTTCCGTGTCCACCAACCCGGTTAAAGCGCCGGACATTCGCTTTTCATCCTCTCAATTTCGTAAATAACACCTACGCCATGAGAATGCAGTGAGTAGGACTTCCCTGGCAGAGGCTATATACGCGTAGCCGTGGGAGAGCATTTCGAGAGAGAGGGCTGGATCTCCCCACTCTCGACCGTACCAGAGCATTTGGGGCTGTGTACTAAATGGGTCATCAAAAAAAACGTTAGCAATGTTTAAAATCGGTATTTGCTTTAGTGTGTCAAAGACGTGGTGGGAAACGAAAAGTGTTAAGATAACAGATTGTGTATACGTAAATGGTGTAAGAAGAAATTTCACTCGCCATATATTGTCTTTGGTAGTTGGATTTTTAAGAAAACATACAATTTTTATATATGATATGAATCAAATGTGTTACAACATGCATTAAATGATAAATAAAATAAAGGAATGAATTCAAAGAGGAGGGATGTACTTGTAAATGGATGTTTGTGTTATTTTTATTGTTCCGGTTAATTGTCTAAGATAGTCCGTTAAGACAACTGATTATAACCGTTGAGCGTAATTGTTGCCATTCAGATAGTAAGAGATAGATAAAATGGAATAGGGAGTTCAGGTTAACTTATTAACTATTAGTTGCCATGGGACAGCTAATTGTGTTCCATCTCTCCTATTAATACTATTTGGATCTGCATATATGTGTAGGGCTTCTGTTGTTAGTCTTTCTTTGTAAGGTTTAAAACCTTTTTGAAGGGTTCTCGTGCCATTGGAATCAGTTGTATGACCCAATTCTATTGAGTGTAATGCTATCGCTCATTTGTTTTCGAATTTTTCTTACATCATCTGAGAATTTAGCAATGTACTTTAAGTATAATTTGTGTTCCTTCACCTTCACATTCAGTTGTCTTTATGTTTCACTTACATATATGGCATTAAAGTCACTGCATTTGATTTCACAAACACTTACGTATACACACAATCTGTTATCTTAACGCTTTTCGTTTCACACATATCTTTTACACACTAAAGCAAATACCTACTTTAAACATTGTTAACGTTGATTGGATGACCTATTTAGTATACAGTTGACTAGAGAACTATGTACCTACTTATATTCGATAGTTGTGATGTTTGATTGTATTTCCTCGAAAAAACTTGGACCAGATTGCCAGGCGAAAGGTTGGATTTACTTCAAATTCATTCACTGAAACTTTACAAATACTTACAATTGATTGATCACTGGGTGGTGATCAATGTCATATATGTCAGGTCCTTCTTAGTGCAGATCGAATCTTTTCGACCAAGTTGCAATGTGGCCACTAGTCTAGGTGACTCGAAATTGCGTGCACTATGTTGAGATATGAAGGTGACTTGAGGTAGTCAACAGAAAAACCTGGACTTAAGTCTCAGTCCTACAGGAGGTCAGTCGCGGTCCGGATAGCTCAATGGTAACGTCTCTGACTGTGGAGCTGGGTGACACGGGATTGAATCCGTCAGGGAGCGTCAGTTCCCTCAAGACTACGGGTACACCTTGCTGACGAGTTCCAAGTAGCATGAAACCTAGGTCCAGGATTTCCTGTTGACTACCTCCAACCACCATCTTATTTTTCAAATCCATTCTTCTTCTTTAATGTCTCATATCAACTCGGCGCCCAAATACTGTGAAACAATTCGACCAAATTTAGACGAAAGTTCTTATAAGAACTGTTTTAGTTTTTATTACAACGAATGTACTTTGTTGTAAGTCAGATGTTTCTTGAAATCTAGAGATACTGTGCAGTTGCTCATACTGAAGTAAATAAATTGAGGTTTGAACCTGCTATTTAGTGTTTTGAAGGTTAAAAGCCTTAACCACTAATCAGTGATCTCAAGTATATTTTACCCTTGCGATTTAATGTTCGTGAATCTACTCGTCGTAAATAGCACCAGCGCGAAAGTACGAATTTGTTATACGTAACTGGGTAAATATTAAACTTTTACAAGATTAGCTCCTTACAACGTCCAGTTAGTTTACACTGATACTAACTGGGAATGTACAAAAGGCAGATCTAAATTAATTTGATCAGCTATGAATCACAGCCATGCTGACAACTTATTTTTGTGTGCTATTAAATTATTGTAGAAAAGCTGTTAACTGTTAAAGATCAGCATCCAAGGTAAGTTGCATGGCAATTATTATGGAAAAATATAGATTGTCATAGGTTCTAGGAAACGAGTGATTGTTAGTTATGATGTGAATAAAGACGGCTGATGAAATCCCATTAAGAATCCACTGTAACTAATAGCTGGAAACACATATACTAAGATGAAACAAGTTTGTATACCACGTAATTTTCCATTTGACTGAAGTGATTTGAAAGACAGAAATTTCATATAAAATAGAGGACTTTATTATTTATGGAGTATATGTTGGAAACGCTTTTATAAAATTCAGTGAAGGCTGATACTTAGATAGTTTACTTAGGATACTCATCTGTTCATCCAACCCATTAATTACCTCGGATAATACTTAGATACACTTGTCCCTGTTCTTGTAAAGCTGGGTACTATTCACCAAAAAACATCCTTAGACGCGAAAAGGAGCGAATTTCATTATAAAGTAGTTAAAAGCAATGCAGAGTTATTAATTACACTTTGTAACATGTAATTAACCTTAACTACCTACCTTCGGATTCGTTACTCAATATCATAACTAAGATTCGACCTAAATACATCTAAGAAGCGATAAAAGCACTACAACGCCATATGTATGTACAGTTACCTTCATTGCCATAAAAGTAGCTTCCTTTGAATCTTTGTGATTTTATTTGATGTCATTTTACTTTTATTTCTTTTGTAACTTACAAATTACATGTGGTTTTAATCCCTTTAAATTGTTACGTCCAACCATTTTCAACGAAAAATTTACTTATTTCACGGATTTCTGTAGCATTATTATACCCTACCGACTTTAATCAAATCCTATTCTTGTTTATGATGATTTACACATACCTATACTGAAATATTACACCAAAATCTTTCACTATATATTTGTGTCTTTGGTGAATGTCATGGATACATAAGTTGTCAGTCATAAAATCCAATTCCTTACAATACTTATCCCATGTGTAGTGTACAAGGACAACAGATTGATGTTAGTTGTAAGTTCATGGTATAACGATTATTGGAAAAATGGCAACTACTGTTCAAATTAATGACCCTGTATACATCTTAATGTTTCTAACCAATAACACATTTCGACTTAATATTCATGAGCGAAAAGCAACCCATCATAGATATGCTTTCTAACAGACGTTTTTTCACTATTTTAGTTGAAGGAGTGATCATTGGTTTTGGAATTGCCTTGTTGAACATAAAACAGATCGTTTTTACTAACATTCTATTATTAAGAGCTTTAAGAATGTAAAACACTATTTCATGTGGGATGCTATTTCTGTTCAAATCTATAATCCAACAAGGTGAACTGTGATCCAGTATACATAAAGTAGACTTTCCATTTATTGGATATCAGAAGAAAAGAACACAGTAAAACACTATGACGATATTACTTGGTCTTAAAACGCCCAAGAAAATCTAAAAAAATATGATTACTTAGTTCAATCTTATATCAAAAAGTCGACTATGATTGCATTATAGTTATTCATGAAAGCTTCTAAAATCGCTTTAACAGAAACAAAGAAATGAAATATGTTACGTAATTAAAATATACATAACCATTTTCACAAACAAACAATCAGCAAACACTTTCAGAATTTGTAGTAACTCAATTGTAATTTATGCACTTTTGTAACATCACAAATGACTGACAATCATTGTTATTTTTGACTGTTTTAAAAATACAAAATACTACCGAATTAACTCAATCAAACATAATCCTTATTATTACTTTAGTAAAATGTTTAACAATAATTAACGATCTTTGTTTTCAATACCTTGAAGAATAGATACTTCAGCATTTATATTCATCTACTGAATTTTTACATATCAATAAATCTAAACTTTTTCTAAACATCGGTTAAATATATACAATTGTTCTTTGCAGCTCATCTTCAAAGTTCGACAGTGGATCAGGTTGGCCATCATTTTATCAAGTTCATGGATCAAACGGACGTGATGATTCTCAAACAAATGTTATTAGAACAGAAGATAATTCACTTGACTTGATGCGAATAGAAATCTCATGTAAACAGGTATGTATGTGTTCACTAAAAAGTATAATGTCTTACTTTGTATTCAGTAGTATTTAATAAATAAATATCATTTGCATGTTAAGAGAAATAATTGTCTCAGCATTTTTTCTAAAATAACAGTTTAGTGGTAGGTATTCTACATACACTGCAAAAGTTGATCACCTTGGTTGAAAGTAAAGAAATTTTGTTAAAATCTTGACTAATTTCCTATATGCATTAAAATAACATAGATATCTTGTCATCAGGTACAGTTCTTAAAAAAGAATGAAGAGAGCGAAAAAAAAGTTTTTTAATTAGTTTTTTCATCATAGCCTTTCACTAATTTATGTATGTCTAATTGACACCAATGAAATAATACTCATCGAGTAGTTGCGTAACGTAGTAATTATATATCGTGTAACAATGATTACAAAATAATATTGTGGGTTAAAACAATCAAAGTAATTATCCGAGAAATTAAACAGTTGATACATTACATAGTGAATAACAGAAATTAACACAATATTTTGATGAATGGTCAGTATTAGAGTAATTACGTAAGAATCAAGAAACAGATGTTGAGAACATTGAATTGCAAAAGTAAAAGAAATTAGAAAATTTGTAGAATATTTTCAAAATAGGAGGTTTGATCAAAGTTTGGTAAAACTTATTCTTATACCGATGGGCAGGATAGGGAGAGCGGTTGTACAAACTTCTTTTGGATACATAGGTCAAGTTTATGAACACGGATTCTGTTAGCTTCAGGAATGTGCAACAGCTGAACTAAACCGTATGGTAAATGCGATGGAATATAGTAAATAACTTTAAATGCTTTATTTAAGTTAACTTGACGTCCCATGTCCACCAAATGAGCGAGGATAGAACTTCTACTTTTCCTTTACCCAATTAAGATGGTTGGTGTCATGACAGACATTTTGGACGACGCGCCCTTTATAACTGTGTCCACAGGAGCAGATGAATTGATAAATACACATGGACGTGACGAATTCAGGCTGTCCGTCTTTATTGATTATTTTGATTACCGGACAATTGTAGAGACCGCATTCAGTTCAACTTTAGTAAATGTTTTCTGCGCTTCGTTTCTTAATCTTTGAGTTACGGTTTCCCCGGTAACATCGCTTAGAAATAGTAATTTTAGAAACAGTAACTTTTGAATGGTAGTTACTTTCAGTCTTCTTTTCATTTCATTCATGTGTTTGTAGATGCATCCCGTTGTATATCCATTTTTACTAAGCAGGTTACGAATATTAGTTAATTCCTTTACAATTGTGTCACACAATGAGTCGGAATATTTATTAATTTTCTTTTATATCTGATTTGATAAGGCCCCCAAATGCCCTGGTACGGTCGAGATTGGGGAGAGTCCGCTCTCCCTTTCGAAATGCTCTCACATGGCCAGCGAATATATAGTCTCTTCCAGGGAAGTCCTACTCACTGCATTCTCATGGCGTGGGTGTTGTTTACGAAATTGAGAGGACGAAAAGCGAATGTCCGGCGCTTTAACCGGGTTGGTGGACAAGGCGAGTCCACCTAGGGGAGTTGGAAAACCCTGATTCCAAACTAATGGTGCACATGGGCTCCAGTATCCTGAGGGAACAAGTGGCGTACGAATCAACCGTTGATCACTAGCTACCATGGGACTGCATCTCCTCACGATGTTCCACTGCCTTGTGGATCAGATCTTTCGGTCAAAGGCTCCGGGTGTGGGCCCCTAAGAAAACCACCTGCTTCAGTTCGGGCACCTGGGCAGTATCACAGCCCTCAAGCAAATCGAATGAGATTTGTATGGCGCATATGTATCTGGTGCTTCCTTGTAGCAATATTTACGTGTTTAAATAAATAAATTAATAAAATGATTTGTACAGTACTATAGAAATAAGTATATTGTCCGACTGTAAACTTTCTATGTATCCCTCTCTTTAATATCCTATCTACTCCTCTCGTTAGTCGGACATCTAGAGACGATTCGCTATTACTATGTTCCTTTTCAAGTGTAAAAGTATTGAATGGATGAGTGCTATTAAATGTATTGAGTAAATTATCCTTCTCCTGTCTGTTTTTTTTAAAACTAAGAAGGTATCATCTACATAGCAACAGTAAGATGATAAATTGTGTATTTAAGTGGTTCGCTTTCCAGGAGATTGTGCAATGGTGACCCCATGACTACACCATCCAATTTCCTATCGTATTCATTGTCGATACAAAAGTGGAAGTTCGTCGTGCATCTAAGAACTAACTGTTTTATTGCAGATATGGGAATTCAGGTTTCTTTACATCTCTCTATTAGTTCACTTCATATGAAGCAATTTCTTTGTGGAACGTTTTAAGAATTTCCACTAACCATTTTGCTCTTATATGATAGGCTGAATTATTCATATCGAAACGGGTTGAACAGGCAAGTCACTCTATGTATTTTGGCAGACCTTATAGCCTTGGTGTTATGGTTCCTGTAGGTTTCAACATTTCGAACACTTTTTCTGAAATAAAACCTTGTTGTTTAGTCGGTTTCAATGAGTCTATTGCTTGCTTTTCAATACTGTCTGTCACATTATTCTCATGTGGGAACTTTACATTTCATTTACAATACAAACAGACTTATAATTTTCGGACAGTGGAAGATACAGATGAGTTGTGCTTTATTGGGTGAGCTTCTTAGATTGCAGTGAATTACAAGCTGACATCAGATTTATCAAAGGTTCAGCAATTGAATGGGAAAAAAATTACAACATTTCAATCTACAGTTTAGTCCAATCTTCAAGGAAATAAACAAATATCAGGATGATGGACCACAAATAAGGTCGCAGAATAATTATGTACTAAACGATTGACCAGTCTTGTTAAAATGTTCAGTACGGGTTTTCAAGGTTTGGATATAAGTTATTTCATTTGAAAAGTAGTTCGTTAAGAAATGTATAAATATAGATCCAGAGCTTACAAGAAAACTGTTGGTCATATGTGGCCCTAGATTATGATGAAGGATGAGTTAAACGGTCTGTTTGATAGCCATGAACCAAACTTTTCACAGCATACATGGTTCCTGTCCTTAATTTCGATTGCTGGGAATCTCACAAGTATAATTCCATTTATAGTGTCTTCTATACGTTAGGCAACCAACTATTGTAGAGCTAATCGTTCGAATTTGGACGGAAGTTCGTACAAAAAATTACGATGACTTGTTTAGTGTTGTAAGGAGTGTTGAGCGTTGTGAACGAGCAAAGAAAAATTTGTGAATAACTGTTGATAAAAATATCTGTTTCTCAGAGAAAAAAAGAATATTCTTATGCAGATTCGTCACTTCAAGTTGTTCAATTCTATTAGATTTTGTATCCTCAGTTGTCGACTTCTAAAGTTTGAAGGTTCTTTCTACCACAGTACTTTCCATAAATTACTTGAATGGTTACTGTCGTTGCGATTTTGCCTACTTTATTGCAATCCTTCTAGGCTAAAGTATGATGAAGTCATGCAACTAGTTCTTTAAAGTCATAACTAATTCCTTTGAATGCAATTTTTATAAAACCGTCTTGGAGAATTTTATTTTCTGTTAGACTTTCTGTAGTGATAAACTTAAATAATCAACCTTTTACCATGATATCATATTGAATCAAATTAGTCTAATTATAAAGAGTATTCACATTTTTAAACATTGCGTGCAGTATTATTTCAATATTTTTTTTGTTTTTTTCAAGTGTGGCGCTCATCTGGGCCATGTGTTCGAAGATGGACCTAAACCAACAGGTTTACGTTATTGTGTAAACAGTGCATCTCTGTCATTTAAAAAAGCAGAATAATTGTTCGAAAGAATATTAATAAAATCAGTTGACTGACAAGAATGCATCAGGTTTTAATATGAATTAGCTAACTTTTCTTTTTACTTATGTGCGTATCGGTCAGATATCGGTTAATAAACTCATATGCTTTCTTATACGCATGCTGTTATTACTTTAGCCGTTATATTCAGTTGATACTAGTAAATGAGCTAACTGCGCGAGGAAATTTGCGCAGTTTTAGCTAGAAGCCGTATTAACTGGAGTTCAACCGTATTGAGTGTGAGGCAGTTGGCCACCGAAGGCGAGGGGAAGTGATTGGGCAGTACTACGAATTCAATGAAGCTAAAAATGTACGCTTTTGGCTTTTGCCAACTTGTGGCGCAGTAGAGATATCCGTCTGTCAAATAAAGGACGTTTTTACTGTGCAACAGTTTGCTCTATTCTACTCTATGGATGTGAAATGTGGTCAATAAGACTGCACGTGTATTTTGGGAGCACTGAGTAAGCAATGCCTCTGTTAGGAATATGGTATTAAGTAAGGATGGCAAATCGACTGATTGGGTAGTAAATCTTCATCAACTGAGGTGGTTGGGACATGTATTACGTATACCTATCCATTGCCTATCTCGACGGGCGTTGTAATTGGGTGTAAGAGTAAGGTGGAGGACAGCTAATGGCGACCTTATTGAGACATCATATCAGTCCTTGAAGTCACTACCAATTAGATTGAGCCTTGTAGGTGGGTTCAGACTATCCATTTAGGGTCCGCGCGGTTTTCATAACCAATGGTCAGAAACTTAGAATGACATGGCTTAAAATCGTTTGCGATAGCGCAGGTGTACTCATCATTAGTCTTTCCCCAAATTCTGAGTTCTTGAATTCTTTATAACTTTGTTTTTATTTCACTATCTTATATTTTCTTTTCGAGTCGTATCTTAGATGCCGAATCTTTCCTGTTACCACTGATACTGTTAATGCTTCTACTATTCTGGGATTCAGCTTGACAACTTCATCTCTGTGCTAATGGAGTAGGGCGACTTGAACCGATGTACATACGTAATAGGTTCTACATTGCTTAATTCGACCCCTGATGGGGGGGTTTGATGCACACTGTTGAGGATTCCCACACTAGGACGAGACAGCTATTTAGTGTTTTCTAGTTTCCAGTATGTTTTTTTCAACTTAGTTTGGTTCATGATCTCAACAACGTCGTATAGAAACGGTCGACATATTATGTAAATCGACTTGGAAACACGTGGAAAAACAAAACGAATAGCAAGCATTATTTAGGATATATTTTCATGACATGCGATGTATATTTGAAGAATTGTTTATTTTAGTTATTTCTAATGGACATCCTTATAACGCATAGTAAATAATATAAAGTTATTTCACTGATAATATATATTTGAATTCATCTCAATGTTTTCGTCTATTATCATTCATCAAAGAAATTAGTTATTAAAAGCTTTTTCCTCTTTTTGGAATTGAACTAATTGTATATGTGCATCAGGTGGTATACTTTTTAATAATTTCTCAGCTAAACGTTCACGTAATGATGGAATACTAACCTTGAATAGAATGAAACATGGAAATTATTATTCGAAAATTACTTTTTTTCACCTTTTGAATTAAAATGAATAAAGTTAACTGACTAAAAAGGTAAACGTAAATGTACGACAATACGATGAAGAAGATACTTTTGCTGTTGTTGTTGAGTTCTCTTGGCTAGATGATTTAATTGTATAGTTTTCAATGTATACAAAAATTCAAATTAAATAATCCTGTAATTCAATGTTTTAATTTGTAATCAAAGACTTAAAGAATTTTTCACTGAATACTACTTCAACACTCAGTTATAACTACTTAGAGTCAGTTATAATTAACATTAAGTTTGACAAACATATACTAATAATTATTTAATAGTTGAATTCATAAGTCAGTTAAAGCTAAATCATCAATGGGAAACCTGGAAGCACTGGACGACCGTTTCGTTCTAGTACGGGACTTCTCAACAGTGCACATCCATGATCGAACTCGTCGGATAATAATTATTTGTAATAGACTTAATTTACCTTTAAGTTATGATTTAATTCAAACTTATTTAGAAATAAATTGCTTCTTATTTCTTATGGGTGGTGAATCACAAAGAATAGATATTTCGTTTAAAATTCTACATAATTATTATTCAATTATGGATAGTGATGTAATTGTGTTATGATTTCATAATCACATAGATTTAATGAAAAATAAATTAACTTTATCTTTCTTCTACTATTGAATTGGGTAACAAATTTTAAAAAAAAATCGTAAAAATGAACATAAATAATGTGGTGATATCCTCATTAATTAATTTTTGAACTGAATAATAATATCAGAAGGGTTTTTTGTGGATATTATATTAATTTTAATAGTTGAGGTCATGAGTCAATAAAAGCTAGACCACCATGGGAAACCTAGAAGCACTGAACGGCCGTTTCGTCCTATTGTGGGTCTCCTCGGCAGTGCACATCCACGATCTCGCCTCGCGAGATTCGAACTCAGGACCTATCAGTTATTAGTGAGCATATGTTGATTAATATCAGAAGGGTTTTTGTGCATATTATAATAATTTTAATAGTTGAGGTCATGAGTCAATTGAAGCTAGAATAATAATCAGCTACAACGTAGGACCAGGCACATATACGCATCGGTCCAAGTTGCCATATTGAATAATAATACATAATTTTGAATAGGACAAAAGACGTACTACTGAAATTCAGTACTTTATTAAGTTCATTTAGTTATGATTAAAAAATATATTTTATTGGAAAGAAAAAGTTCATACTGGATCATAATAAAAGTATAAAAGCAATTGATACTTAATTTAAATCCCTTCTGTTACATAACTCTTCAACAATGTAGACTTATTAAAGTGTTACAATCAAATTAGACATCTATGAACTTCACACAATTGAAAGTGGTTATCGGTGTAGTTGAGTTTCAATACTAACATCAACTAATAAGTAACTTAATTCTGACAAAATCCTAATATAATAACCAGAAGGTTTCCTGGGGCCATATAACTACAGTAATTAAGGGGAATTAATTACTAATGTCTATCAAATCTTGGTCGACTAGTCAATCAAGCGCATAGATGAAGTTTGAGATCTTTGGACCTATAATCATGCTTTTTATTAATGTATTTTGTAGAGGTTAATTTACTTTATATCTGACTCCAATAAATAAGTATCCCGTTAACTGAGTATTTAACGCAGGCTAAATCTCCTAGTAGAATTATGGTTTTACTCGAGATTATTCAAAAACCTGAACACCAGTTATATAGATAGTTTATTGTAAAAGATTAGTAAGATCCGCAAGCGTGCAGAAAGCAAGCACACAGGGAAACACAAGTGAGTATATGTGTGTCAGCAAGTGTTAAGAATTCATATGTATTTATGAGTGTTAATTGGTTGTAGATAAATTATTTATTGTCTGTGTGTTACAACCTGTTATATCGTTGGCGTTAATATATCAAAGAGGGCACGCAAGCAATCGATATATCAAACAGACACCCATACGTTATAACAACTGGCGACGGGGTAAAAAAAAATGGCTTTAACTTCCGATCAATTTCAGTTGCTAATCCAGCGACAAGAGCAGCGCTTTATAAAGAGTCAATTGGAATTCATTGACAAGTTACATGCAAAGCTGCTGAATCACCCATGCTTTGGGGGTGCAACGGAAGTTGACGCATTAATTTCAAAATTGCGTACAGAGCTGGAAAACGATTGCAGAACGAATGAATATACCGGGGAAAGCCTCTATGAATCCGTGAAAAGCAGTAATTTAAGCGAAACAATAGTCACATATGATCAGCCCAGTAGTCCAGTATTGTCTGTTTCAGAGGTATGCCCTATACGTGGCTCAAATCCTACTATCCCTGAAACAGAACGTGCGAACAATGCATCGTCCAGTTCACAGAAAGACAATATCTTATTAAGCGCCCATAAAATTGCTGCAGTACCTGCCCACGAAGAAACGGGGAACAAACCGAACAGTATGGTGAATACAGTGGCGCCAAATCAAACCAGTCATGATGCAAAAAATTTTTCTAATGATCAAGATTATCTAATTGTTCTGCCAGATCCTGATTATTTTGCTGATTCATATGTTCCTGTTCAAATCTCTTATAAAAATGGGAGAAAAATGTCAGATGCATTAAATGATAATCAAGAATCCAATACAACTTTCATAGATACTGATTATCCTAATGATTCATTATCTACTAATGAGGTTCCGAGTAAATTCAAGGAAACTGTTTCATAAGAATCAAACGCTGGTGACCTCAAATCAATTGTCGTCAATCCTCATGATCCAGTCAGTTCTAATGGTTTCTCTGTTAAATATGACAAACATGTTCTATATAATGTCACATTAATAGTAACTTGGCTATATGAGGATCCAACAGTCTTTCGTGGGGGAGGAGGAACTCGAGAAATTTAAAATCCGGATATCAACTCCGGATTTCTCAAAAAGGGGAGGTGTTATATCCCCTGGTGAATTATGAATGGTAACTCTAAGGACTATTTATCGACCAATGTATTATGCCTATTTCCTATTGTACAATTGTTACGTAACTAAACTATTCATATTCGTGTTTCTCTTATCATTAGCTTTATTTTGATCTTTGGTTTAATATCATACGATTCTTGAGTTATAATCAGTTTATTGATTACTTTGGTTTGTATAAAAACCCAGTGTGTTTGTAAATAATGATTCATATTGTCGAGGCTGTTATTTGTGTTCTGCACTCAACTGGCTGGGCTAGGCAGATAGGAAGGACCGAATAGCACTCAAGACTGCTCGTACAATTTCAAGTATCATTTGCGTCCGATCAATAAATTCACTACCTCTCCAATCGCACGTCCATATATATTACGAGATCATACGTTATAACACAACCAATGGGAGAATACACTAAAGATTGATGTGCTGACACGCGCTCAATCAGACTCACACATAACTTTACATAGTGGATTAAGTGTTTACTTACAGTGAGTGGATAAATGATACAGTAGTTGAATGGGCTACTACAAGTTTTCTACGTTATTCGTCTAGTAATTGTTAATGATTAGTGACATGTGGACTATCATCATCTGTCGATGAGAATTATCTTTATATATCATAGCAGAAGTCTACAATTCGGTTATTATTAAGACTGAAAAAATGTAACCTATCTTCTCTTATTTTTATTACAATTACCACTGGGAAGCTGTTTGAATTGGTAAAAAAACGTTTGTAAGTATTCATTAAGATTAATATGCAAATATTGTATTTGTTTCTCTATTGGGTATACTAGAAAATAACCGTGGTTGGTAACCTTACAATAAACCAACAACTCACTGTAACCGGTCTTGTCTTTTGAACCTGATCACCTTGAACTTTTGTTTGGATCCCAGTTGACTGTCTTTTATCTGTTCTATCCAACAGATTAGCTGATGCATGTTTTTGTTTTATTTCTATAAGAATAAAAAAGTAACATATATTGATCTTTTTTTAAGAATAACAATTATGGAGCTTTCTGTATTTTATTAATTATACAGTTTAAATTTAGTTAATCTAGAGGATGAACAATTCAACCAATTATACAGAAAAAAAATCTTATCACTAGTCTTTTTGCATGTTCTCTGTCTTAAATTCGAATGATAGATTAAAGTTTAATGTAACTCTTTGCAAAGGCTCAACAGAAAACTTTGTTGAGAGTCTGTCTTGGTAATTTACGGAAACCTATTATTTGTATTAGTAGCTTGAGTAAATATAAAACCAATTTTAGATCTTTAGTTTTACCAATATTCATACAAGTTTATTGATTTTTGTTGAAATCACCTTTTTAAAACTACCGACTATATCATGGTAGCCAATTATAGTTCGGTTTAAATTATTATTTACAATTAGATGGTTGACTGAAAAGACAATCCACGTTTTAAAGTAATGCTATTTCATACAATACATCATACTACTTTAACAGTTGAATCCACGAGTCGAACTTAGTCAGACTTGGAAGCACTGGATAACCGTTTCGTCCTGGTATGGGTCACCTCAGTAGTGCGCACCCACGATCCCGCACGAGGAAATGGAACACAGGACTTTTGGTCTCGCTCGCGAACGCTTAGCCTCCAGACAACTGAACCGGCATCCAACGGTGTTAATGTCTAACTTAAATTGATCCATGTTCTTGCGCAACCCTTCATCCATTGTCTCAGGTGGACACGGATTGAACTCCACTGATCACGGATTCTCACTAGAACTCTAGGAAATCCATCCTGAAGCTAGTCAGTAGTAAGCATATCATACCGCCTCAGTGGTCTAGAGGTTAAGCGTTCGTGCTCGAGACCGAAGGGCCTGGGTTTGAGTCCCTCATGCGGTATCGTGGATGTACACTGCTGAGGAGTCACACACTAGGAAGAAACAGTCGCCCAGTGCTTCCAGGTTTTCAATGGTGGTCTAGCTTAGATCGACTCATCAATTCAACTATTCAAAAAATTACTACAATCTCCACAAGTCCCCATTCTGATAACATCATACTACATTAGAATAGAACATTCTCGAATGTATAATTCTGACATAGTTTTTGTTTACTGAAAATAGTACTAATTGATATTATTTATTCGCTGTTTATCAAATATCGTTAACTAATGAATATTCTTATTATAAATATTCCTCATTTTACTTTCTTGTTAATAAATGGACATGATCAGAATGAAATGTGTAATCATTTTAGCAAATCCTGTTAGTGATTTTTTCGTAAAGAACTTACCATGTTAACACTCTAAAAGATAGCGAATATAGTCTTAATTGAAAAGTTGTTATTCTCGTAATTTTCGATTCGTTCTATTAACATTTGTCTTATTATTATTGTTGTCAATTAAATTCCGATCTATGAGCTAACTGTGAAATTTAAGACTTTAGATAATAATAAACTGGTTATAGGCTGTATGCTTTTGACATAAATCGAAAAGAACATTATTATGATGAGTGTGCTAGAAAAAATTGGGCAGATAATAAACAGACATAATTATGAAGTAATAGGATGATTGATGTCATCATTCAGTTAAGAAATAAACGTCGTTTTTGAATTATTAATAGCCTTCAACTCTACCAAACGTGATCCTTAATAGTTGAACTTCATCACCGCATATTAAGTAGGTATACACATTCTTACATGATCAGCTATCGGTGACTGAACGTTTTAGTTTTATGTTTCAGGCTTGTTTATTTCTGTTTAGCTTAACTTCTCCTTAACGCAGATCTCGATTGACGAATAATTTAATTTAGTTAAATAATCTGTTGTGAAACTGTCTAGATAACACTGTTTAGACAAGTAAAAGCTGACAGTTTAGTGTTCTTGGTATTTTCATATATTTTAACTTAATTCAAAAGTAGCAGTAGTAATAGTCAAAACATAAACTCTAGTTTTAAGAAAAAAGTCAGATTTTTACAATTACATATCGATATTTTTACCTGAGGATGCTGTTTGAACTGATTCAAATTGATATAACTATGAAAAATTAGAAGAATAGAAACAGTAAAATGACTTTTCTGGAATCAACTCATTTCATTTTAAAATAAATATTGTATTTTATACAGTGGTTAAATTGATATGCTAATCAATCAGATAATTGCAGAATGATTTACAGAAAATAAATGAAATGTGTTTAGCAGTGGGATCCAAAACGCCCGTTCCGTCCCATTCGGGACTCGTCAGGTAGAGATACCTTGGTCTCAAAGTTGATGGTCTCTCCAAACCATCACAAATAAAATTAAAATTCGCACCCGTTATACAATTTAGTGGATATCTGAACTCAGGGATGTAGTTATATCCAACTGACAAGTCTCAAATAAGACGAAACGCGCGTCCTAAATTCCATTAGTGACAACTCGCAAATTCTAAATAAACTTGTGTCATAATGTATATATTGAGGCGATCCACCCAGGGTGCTCATATGCCAACCAAGACTGATCAAAATTCAATCGAAAAATCAACAACATGATAATCCAAAGCATCACGAATTAAATTAGTTGTTTGTTTTGTTAACATTGCGTGATATATTGAATCACATAAACTGATAGACAGTTTTCCCCTAATTAATCAAAACTTAATAATTCTAGGCACTACGGCGTCAAATGCCTATAGACATTATATATATATATATATATATATATATACTGTTTAGTAAAGTATGATAATTTAGAGCATAAAGCGATCCTAGTTAAACAAATGTTGGAAACCTAGGAGCGCTGGATAAATGCTCCATCGTAGTGTGAAAAACCTCATCACCGCGCATCCACAGATCCACTGAGGTGTGAAAAACCTCATCACCGCGCATCCACAGATCCACTGAGGATCAAATAATATTTATATGTTCACTACTGAGTAATTTCGAAGAGTAGTTCTCACAGTTTTAGTTAGAAGCCATGACCAATGGAGTTAGTCCGTGTTAGATGTAAGATAGTTAGGCACTAATAGCAATCAAATACAGTTATCCAATGTCATGAATTGATTGAAGTCAAAAATTCAAATCACGGATGTCTAGTCAGTAATCTAAAGGTCCTGTGTTTGGTCGTTAGTGGGGTTGTGATCTCCATACTACGACGAACCAACTGTTCAGTTCTTCTTAGTCAGCCATGGCCGTCCGGTTAAGGTCGATTCGTGACTTAAACTATAAGATTCAATAACGTCTACAAATAAATAGCATTAATAAAATCTGATAATTTAATTAAACGAAATTTTATGTGGAGCAGTAGATCTTGTGTCCTATTTCAAGCTGCCAAGTCACAGGTTCGAACAAAGCCACATCTACATTGACTCAATCAACTGAGTAATTTCACTAATCTCAACATTCATAGTTTGTCTCGAAGCCAAGTAAACAAGTTTATACCCGGTAAATGAGTTAATGAAAAAAATTCTTAATTTAGATGAAATTTTTCCTACAAAAGACACTGTCACTTTAACTTTAGTATAAAGTCATTTTCTAAGTCTTAGTTTTCATCTTGTCAACACAGAGCACGTTCTGAAAATCTTACCTAGGCACTTTGTTTTCTTTTAGAAAAGTATGCAAACGACCATACTACTTTCTATTTGTGACAGCCCCACTACAACTACCATATATAAAATTATTATGATCAGCTACTACAAGTTCACTATAAAAATACTTTTAGTGAAGTAAATAACTGTATTATTTGGTTAAGTTTCTATTGTTATTTGCTGATAAATTTTAATATAATCAATCATTCATAACCTTGATATTCTGAATAGAAATTATAACGTACACATTACTAAGTAAGGAACCCAGTATTTAAGTCGACGACTCATGACGTTATCTCAAACGACTCAACCACTGATAATTTTAATATTTTAAAGGCTTGGATACTGTTATATAATAGTGAATTAAAACATTTTTTTTTATTTTGAAATCTAGTTACACTACGGTTATATTTTGTTAGCTTCGTTATGATATTCAGCGGATCTAAAGTTGATGGATCAAAATGTATATTGTCCCTACATCTAGGCGCCTAGACAAAGGTTTATGATGGCTTTAATTTAATTTTGATTGTTAATAATAATATTTTTAAAGTGCAGTAATATGCAAAAGCAGCTATGTATTCAGTATATTGCACATCACTGATTACATTAAATTACCTGACATACATGATATAGAATATAACTTGAAAAACAACAACACAACTCACTTGGGACATTATATCATCAATTTTTTGTAAAGCAGATTGTTTCAAACGTTTTTCTTCTTTTAATTGTTTACGTAATAAATCAACTTGCCTTATTGATTTATCAGCTTCTTGTTTTCTTGATTTTGCGCTTACACTTAAAATTGTATTCATTTCATTAAGCTCATTATCTTTCTCTGTTATTTCTGTTATCTTGAATAAATGAAATGAAAAAGAAGTAAACAGATTGATAGTTAAGTAAATAGACAATAAATAAGATAGATTGTTTAGGGAATATAATCCAGTATTCGATAATAACATTGTAAAAGACGGAGAAATATTATTATGATCTCTATAGTTTCTTCTTTATCGTAATCACCATATTCGTCTGAATAGCGTGAATTTGAAAGTATTAACCAATAAATGATGACCAACATGTTTATGAACTTAAACATGATACTAAACTGTACACACAGTAAATCAACTGTTCATTGTACCTTTAGTGGAATAGATGTAAAATCTATATCATTACAAAACGTTGTAGTTATTTAGTTTTTCCGGCTTCTTTATATCTTCCACGAACTACTTATCAAAGACAACATTATGCTTACAATACTGTTGTCAGGTATAATGTATACTCCGAAAATAACGTTGTATAGTAAAACGCTGTCACCTGCAATTATAAGTTTTGCTTCTATCTTATACCTCAAGTCGTTTACATTTCTGCAACTAATTTTCGGCCAAACTGATTTATGAATCGTGTATTTACGAGTAATGTAGTCTCCTCTTTAGCAAATATTGCCTCGGTTTTGTATGAAACCTACCAAATCCGTACACTAGTGTGCACTGTAACTATTTTGAGAATATATATATACGTAGAGGAGTTGGAAAACTCTGATTCTGAACCAATAGTACAACATGGGCTCCAGGGTCCTGAGGGAACAAATGACGTATGAACCTATTGTTGGTCACCGGCTATCATGGGACTGCATCTCCTTACGTTGTTCCACTACTTTGTGGATTAGACCTCATAAGTCAAAGGCTCAAGGTGTGGCCCCCCAAGAAAACCACTTGCTTCGTTTTAGGCACCAGCACAGTATTCCAGTCCTCATACAAATCAAGGGATTTGTGTGGTCTATATGTATTGGGTGCCTCCTTGTACCAATATGTTTAGATAAATAAAAATGCATATATATAAAAATTAAATCAGAGATAACTGAATGTTTATTCACAAATCAAACTCAACCTAAGGAGGCTATAGTAGTCGTTATTCTGGAGTTTATGGTTGTAAAATATTTTATGAGAGAAATCTATATGAAAACATTTAAGGCATCAAATCTCATTCGAATTTTAACGGATAGTCATATAAGTGAAAAGTTTTACATTTAGATGAAAGCTCTGACCTTTATCCAGAAAAACAACATTTTCACTCAGTTCCTGTTAGATCTAATCATAATTAAGGGGCTATATAATTATAAACAATAAATATAGTCTTGAGACACTGAGTGGTATATGATAAAGGTAAAACAAATTATAGTCGTTACTAAAACCATTTAGTTTCTACGACTTATTAATCAGAACGTTTTTGAGTGAGAAATTGAATACCTCATAGTTTACAAACACTAACAATCAAAGCTGACCTGTAACTAATAGTGCACGGAATATCAAGTCACTAAGACTAGTGGTCACATGGGAACATGATTGATCTAATTCAATCCATACTAAGGTTTAGACAAACACCGCATTGATGACACCACTCAGTAATCAATCAACGTAAATATCAACACTTACTAGCTGATCAATATGCATTTGTTTCACTATAGCCATTTGTTTATCAGTGGCAGCTTTTCGTTCAGCTGCATGTTTCCTGTCAATTTTATCTTTCATCTACAATGTATTAATAAATGGAGAATGTGATAGAAAATTGATGTTTTAAAATTATATACACGTGCGTATTTATTCACTGTGCTGATTAGCCAAAAAAATTAGAAATTCAGCAACACCAAACTGAATTATACATGGACATTTGCTTTTACAATGAAGTACGAAAATGTCATCATGTTTTCTATTGGGACAATATAATCATTTCGTTTAGTTAGAGGTTTGCATAAATACCAACTGGAAAGCATACAAAAAGGTCATTTCGAGATGATGGAGACGATTCATAGCTGAGGTGGATGATTTAGACGGGGTTTTGTTCTCTGAGATGGATGGTTTAGTCGTAGAGGTTTTATTGCTCTTCTGGACAACAACATCAGTACACACTTTAAGTAGAAGTGAAGTGTTCGAATTTCTCCACATTTTTTCTATCTACTGCACATCTAGCATCAATAAGAGATTTGAACGTCTTTCAGTGTCACTATACTGTTAAGTAGTCCGGTCTGCATTGTTTTAAAGCTTAGGTGTTTTGTTGCCAGTGTATTTTACAGCACAGATTGTGGATAATGAAACCAATAGCGAAAAACACCAGGCGATTTGAGCGTAAGTCCCAAGAATCATTCAGTAGATGGGGTTGCAAGCTTATGTGGATTGAGGTGATCTTGTTTTGTTGGACGAGCCAGGTTACTGTTTAAGGTGACTTGAGATTGGGACCATAAACGGGACTGGTTTGATGAAGACGAAAATTGATCAAATGAAGACATAAACCATGTTTATACGGTTGATTACGTTTAATTTGAAATGTAAAAAGATGAACATCCTGATTGGAACCGTCATGATGATATAGATAAGCGACTAGATACCCTATGTAATACAGCCGATAATAAGATGGAGTAGATGTGTTTAAGCTTTTTTCTAATGAAACCTGGAATTACTAGATACTTTTAGTTTATTTCACTTCCTGTTTTCAACTAACGGTCTTAAAAAATTTTTATCTTCCCATTTATGTTGATTTTGTTCCCCTATGTAATTGTAGTATACAGCGATTTGGACCCCTTCATTTTGTTATCGGGATTCTAGTCTTTATATCAATACAACAATTTCTGAAATTTTTGTTAATTTATATTGTATACAAATATTTTGATTATTTTGTTTTGATAGTTGGAATCATGAGTCAATTGAAGCTAGACCACCATGAAAAACCTGGAAGCACTGGAAGGATTTTCGTCCTTTTGTGGGACTCTTCAGCAGTGCGCATCCACGATCCCACCTCGCGAGATTCGAACCCAGGACTTACCAGTCTCGCGCCAGAGCACTTAACCGATAGACCACTGAGCTAGCATCCAACGGTGTTAATGTCTAACTTCAACCAATCCACGATTTTGAGCAACCGTAAATAAACAAATAAAATATTTTTTAAACTTGACTTGCTTCTTTATCTAATGCAATACGTAGATCATTCAAATGTTTTTGTGTATTTGCTAAATGTTCTCGCATATTAGTAATTTCTTCATTTAGCAAACGTATATGTTGTTCAGATAACATATTCATTCTTGTAGTATTTGTTTTATTTTGATTTCGTTGATTTTCAACTATACCAAGCTGTTTAGATTGAATAATAAATAAATTTATTTAACATAAATATTACATGAAATTCATTTTTGCTATGGTCACTCGTTAGAAAAACTAGTCTAAAAGTGAGCAAAAAGAAAGCTTTGAAATCGAAATATCTTTAGTGCCATTCTGGAAATTCTACAGCATTTGTGTAAAACGTTGTAAGATGAATCTGGATGCAGTTATGTTGAATACTCTGTTCTATTCATGTAGCATCCAGAAAGATTTATCTTCAGAGTTATGTGGTGAATTATCAATTCGTACAAATACATTTTGTTGGATATAGGAGCGGTGTAATCTTTCACTAGTAGTAAGTAAGTCCTAGATGAGGTCTATATACATAGTACTAGGGATGCTATTAACTGTTCTCGTACGGCTGATAGGAGGAGGGTAACATTGACAAGAAAAAACATCGAGATTGAAACTAAAAGATGATAAGTCCGACGCACAGAATATCACCTATCATGAGATTTTAGGGGCAAATTTTCTGGCTAAACGTGGGTGTAAGAAATAAAGATAAAAATATTCACGGTTCCGCATTCAGGTTCCAGATCGGGACAATATAAATCTCTAGATATTCGGATGGCTATTAACATTAATTTAATTGAAACACGGATGTCATCTTTGCTTGTAAACTCCTCCTCCGGTATATTCCGAATTATTGGAGCAAACGGTAAGAAGATTTTACTCCGTCTTTGCTTGAAAATCAGAAAAATATCGGTCTCGTAATGGCTTCAGTTGACGAAATTGACACAAAATGCTGAGCCCTTTATTCAAACCTTCCGCCGTACGCTCGTCCAGATTAAAGAAGCCTTCAAGTATATGGTAAAAGCACTATCAACATCACTATGGGTCGCACCAATCGTACTGGTATAAAAGGAGAACGGGTCTTTAGAACTGTGCATTTACTGCCGGTAGCTTAATGAAGCCACAAGACACCGTCTCTTTCTATCGCCACTCATCGACAGTATATTAGATGCATTAGCCGGCTCAAAATAGTTCTCCACATTGAATTGGGCACCTTATTACTGATAAGTTGAATTGTACGCAGATGACTTACGAAATAGCCTTCAGCATTGTATCTGGTTTGCATCAGTTCCAGATAATGCCTTTTAGATTAACTAATCCATCTGCCACTTTGCAAAGATTATTACATACAGGGATCGCTCGTTTGGTTCAACAAGTTTTCCAAATATAATTAAATGGTGTTACAGTGCATGTAGCAACTACTGAGGAACCCTTATATAATTTACAAACAGGTTGATTTTTAGGGAATTATGTCGTACGTCAGGAATACGCAAAACATGAATGAGTTTTTGCCGCACAAAAGGCAACAAATTTGTTAAGCGAACTGATGAAACCCTAAAAGTGATATATAGCCAAGAAGCTGAGGGTGTTTGCTCAAAAACGCAGCATTTTGTCAGTTACAGTTTCAATTCAACCTTTTTAGGACGGTGTGAAACTGTAATTATCATATACTGAAATATAAATGTAGCATATACATAAATAAACTGTCTAATAACATTAAGATCATGACAAACCTGTTTTTCAAATGTACACTTTAATGTGGTTTGTTGCCATTGTGACATAACTTTTAGACGATTCATCATTTGTTGAAGACTAATATTATACTGATGTAAAGTGGTAATTTCTTTAGATAAATGGTAATTGCGTTTAGCTAATTCATCTTCTATAAAATGTAAATATACATAGATTATATAGAATAAAAATATTTTATGATATAACAGAAAAAGTACTAAAGACTAATACATATCACTGGTAATTAACTCTAACTTTTGTGATCATTATTAATACTGTTAGTTATAGAATTTTATTTTAAATGTATAACTGATCAAACTGAACTAAAACTAAATTCTTTAACGTAATAAAACGGACAACATCCTTATGCAGATATGGATGGTGTATAGCAGTTTAATCCAGAGCGTGCTTTTCATCCTTTTTTGTACTTGTCGGCTGAATGTACTTACATTTCAGAGTTGACGCTCATTCCCGGACTCGAACCCTACATTGTTTGCTTCCAACACCAACGCGTTATCCAAAGAGGCTGACCAATCGCTGTTCTAAGCATCAATGTGAAGATTTGAACAGCCAGTATATACGATGAAAAACAATTTTGTTGTATCTGATTGTAGAATGGCTTAAATGTTCCAAAAATCTTTAAGTTCGAGTGTTGGAAATTTATTAAATGAAAATTTTTATCTGCAATTTATTGAATACAAAATATGAATTATATCAACTATACATAGCGATGATAAATCTACTCTCAATTCATAATGACTAGTATGTTTGAATAAAGAAAGAACAGCATTTGCAGAACAATAGTATGGATTGATTTATATGCTTGGCTCTCTTCAGTTGCTTACTACTCCAGAAACGATGCTATAATTCATTAATAACAAAATAAGTATGCATATGTTATATCGGAAATGGTTTGAATAAAGTTGGGTTTGCATGAAGATGTAGAGTAATCAAAAAAATAACTATGGAAGAATTAAAAAGTCTTCAAACGGATGTTTATTTATAGATTGAATATATGAATATTCTACAAGAGAAAACTAAAAAGAAACAGGATTTTTCTGATTCAAAGATTTATGTTGTGAACTTTATGATACTTAAAAATGTTGACCAGCGTAGTTAAGCTTAGAAGAAAAAAAATTAAGAAATTAAAACTTACATCTTGAAAAAAATTGTACCTAATGTAATCATGAGAACGAAATCACAAATGATAAGGTTACTAACTGCATCATTTTGGTTGCGTAAGTTTTTGTTCATATTTTCTTATATCAAAAGCTTCGGTAAACCTCAATTAATCTGGAGTTCTTTGTTTACCAATAATCTTGATGAATTTTGAAACATCAACATCATGTCCACAGTTGAACCGATGACAAGTGATTGAACTGTTGTAATTTAGCTTTCATTCTAGTTGCAGAAACATGATCGGAGATGCAGACACTAATTCTCCTCTCTACTCATCCAATGTATATACTTTGTTACGTATATGTGAAATAGTGAACATTATCAAAGATACCTGAAGGTGGGAAACCGTCCAAATATGACAATCGCGATGACCAATTCATTTGGTATATAGAGTTAAGTTAGGTGGTTAGATACAAAGATATCATATTCAAAGAATATCTATGACGAAGATGAGATAAATGTGTATCATAGCATAAAAATGTTAGGAATCCTTATTACTGGTGATTTCTGTCTCGATTATTGCTAATATATTTCATTTTACTAACTTATATAATCCAAATTGGTAAAATAAATTAGCAAAACTCGATAATTTAATTTTAAAATACTACATAATCCGTGTTATAAATGAGAAAAGAACAGTTAACTGATACGATGTTACACACATATTAAGCACAAATGGACATTGGATTATCACATGAATGGATTTTAACAAAATATTTAGGCATTATTTGTATAAACTACAATTTTAGAATGATACAATTGAAGAAACAAAAAGAAATCACTTTTTCCGATTGAAAATATCGTTAGATAATAATGATTATAAAACAAATATTGAGTGCTGGTGATCGGCCTATGCTCCCCAACCAAGTGGTAGATGAAGACTACTTGCTTGGGGTACGCGTGACTATCGTAACCAATGGCTGGAGACTCTGGGTGACATGGCTCAGAGTCGATCACAATGACGCAGGTGTATACACTCTTTGTCTTTCCTTAAACTGTGAGATTAAAACTGCTTCATATCTCTCTTTCTTCCTGTACTATATCCTTATATACAACCTATCTTATATTTACTATCAACACTAAATTAACTAATTCTATGAATTCGGTGTTCATTTTGTGCTTATGAGGTATGGCAACTTGGACCGATGTATATATGTGCCTGGTCCTACGTTGTAGCTGACTGATTGACCTCCATGAGGGGTAACAGGCGTAAGTAAGTCAAAAAATATCACTAGTAAAAACCAAAACAATCGATTATTTACTAGTTCAAAATGATTTTTGTATTTGATCATAACGTGAACATAAATAGAATTGTTTACGAATCCATTACTGATTGTGATAGAATAGATCAAATTACATAATTAATTCATTTTGTGATTTTCAATTTAACATTACTTCTGTTTTCATTCAAATATAATGACGATTATTTAGTGTAATATTTTATTTAGTATAACATGGATTTATTTGAGTGTAGTATCTATTCAACATATGATATTGTTTGTACGAAATTAACATAAATTATGGTCAGCATGACATGTAGCATGCGACTTATCATAATTCTGGGTATTTATCATCTATATGGTTTCATTCTAATTAATAGTGAAAATGGGTATACAAATCAAGATATATATGAATGTATTTTCTTCTAGAGTTGTCGTCATATTTATGTTGGAGTTAATAAACTTTCACTTGTAACAATCTTTTGTGTTGTTACTTTGCGTTATGGGAATTGTAGTAGTTCCTCGTTTTTAAGTATAATTAATAGGAGATGCTGATATAATATATTGGAAACTAACTTTTTTTAGTCGAAATTAATGACTGAACTTTATTCAACAAAATCTCATAGTGAAACCGTTGAAGTTAACAATATTACATAGTAAGGGATTTTGTTACGTTTTTAAATAACCAAAATCAAATCCCAAATGTTATGAGGTTGATAGTCTTTCGTTACTTAGATAGACCTATATAACTCATGACAAACAAAATCTTTGCATGACATTAACATTAAGTACAATTGAATTTCTTTTAATGATGGATTTAATTTTTGTACTAAGTAAATTTCATTAAATATGTTATCTTACCTGTTGGTTAGAAACTTCCGAATGATTGTTTCAATTAAGATTCCATAGAAATCTAATATTGATTGGAATAAGGATTTGAAACCGTAATGTTTATCACTATGAAAAACTATATTTCACTTAAAATCTGAATGTCTTATCACAGGATAGACAAACATCTTCCTCCATTGCGAAACATTTGGTTGAAACTGGTCATAAGGTTGACATCAAATCAGCGTTTGTAGTGTTGTACAAAAGCCTTTAAGGACGTATACTAAGGTTTATTGAAGCCTTGGCTATACGGAAATCGAAATTCCTTTTATGTGTTCAAAAACAATTTGTTCTTACCCTTAACCTACCCTGGTAATGCTAATTTATTATCCAGAGTAGTCATCACATTGTTTTTGTGTACTTTATTTATTTTCTTACCTTAACAGGTCTAGTTGACTTTTTAATTTCATATAAAAATGTCTTAACAAGTACATATGTGATCAGATTGTTCGAAATGTATTGCGCTGATATATCACATAATTCTGATAAACTTCGTCTTCTCATTGCATTATCGAAATAATTACACTTATAAAATAACACAACTTTATGAGTTTTAGAAATATCATCAAAAAATTAATTCACCTGCAGAAGTTCCAACAGCGGTTCGTTCTTTTATGCGTAACATTTCTGTAGAAGCTTCTTCTTTTATCTCAGCAATACGTTGTAAAGTGATTGCTTTTAACTGATTACGATATTCATCAATACAGGATTTTTGTTCGAAACTAATACCAAATAGTTTACGAATTGAATCATCAAGTTCCTTTCTAACACGTTTTTGTACTTGGGCTTCCGTTTCCTTGTGTTTCGCTTCTAATTCAAGTATTCTAGCTCGCAACGCTGTAACTTCTATACGATTGAAGATATAAAACAAATAAATTAGACTCTTTTAACCAAATTTCATTCTTTTTTTATTAAGGATCCCTGATGAACTCGAATGGTAAATTGTGAGTAGTCTTCAATAATTTAAGCTTAGGCGATTATAAAATCATGATCAACCACTAAATTTCAGTGTAAGGCAACAACAACAACAAACTAACCAAAGGGTTTCCCTGATTTAATAAATCATAGACAATGTTTTGTACACACAAAAAGCAATCGTTTCAAAATGATATATTCTCTAGATATTTTTCCGAATAATTGTTCAATATTCATAATTTTAGTTATTCCATATGAATTATCCAAAAAATCTGCAATTTGTTTTGTTTCCACAACTATCAAGCTCTTTGGTTAACACAAGAAGTTAGACGAATCAAAGGAGAAAATCATTTTAGAAAACTTCACGACTAGCTTCCTCAATTTATTTCATCCTTAACTGATAAAATGTTAGTTAAGATTCATTCACCTTGTACCTCCAACTGTTCACACTTTCATTCAATCTGTACAGTTCTGTTAATATTCCTTTCATCAATATTATTGTTAGACAATGCACTTGCGTACATATTCACAGTTTACTAAGCGACGGAAAGATTTGGATTTATTTTGCATCAAAGTCAAATAATTTGAGCTATCTGTGTTCTGAAAAATATTATATATTCCAATGTGTGTTATAAATAAGATGTGAATTACTCGATGATGTCTACAAAATACTTAGTTACAAAGTCCTAAAAAGTTTGTTTTCACCATAAATTTTGCTTTACAATAAATTTTAACTTTCTGACCAGTAAAAAGAGTGTCATCGGTTTTTAACGGTTAAATTAACGAGTCGATTTTAGATAGAACATAATCGAAAACCCTGAATCACAGGGCGGCTATTTCGTTCTAGTATGAGACCCCTCAGCAGTGAGTACCCACTGTTCCACCTGTGCGACTGGAACTCAGGACCTTTGGCTTCCAACGGTGTTAATGTCTAACTCTAATCGATCCATGATTTTGCTCAATGCTTCATCTATTGTCTGAAATGGATAACTGTCTCCACAGGACACGGATTGGACTCCACTGGTCAGGCATTCTCACCAGAACTCCAGGAAATTCATCTTGAAACTAGTCAGAAAATACTAAAGTCCCTAAAAATCCATTCACTGATCACTTTTTAAGTTTAGTAAGGATAAAATATGGGGCACGTTAAAAGAAAACAATATTATTTTATTTAGTCAATTTATTCTAATACTTACCTAACAACAAGTCATGTACTTGTTCAGACATTTGAAATTGTACTGTTGTACCAGTTTCCAGATCTTTTTGATGTAATTTATCTCTAAGATCTTGTATTTCACGTTCATTGGCATACATTAAATGATGTTGATTTTTCAACAAATTTTCATAATACATTGAATAACTAAGATGTGTAGTTTAATTTTTCCAACGCAATAAACAAACAAATATTTTTTCATTGATACAGTTATAAGCTAACAAAAATAAATAGTAAATTCATAGTTGAAAGCGTGAGTCAATTAAAGCTAGACCACCAGAGAAAACCTGGAAGCACTCAACGGCCGTTTCTTCCTATTATGGGACTTATCGCGGAATTCGAACCCAGAACCTACCAGTCTCGCGCCAGAGCACTTAACCACTAGACCACTGAGCCGGCATCCCATGGTGTTTATGTCTATCTCCAACCAATCCACGAAGTTGAGCAACCGTTCACATATTGTCTTCAGTGAGTTCCTATCTCACAACAGACGTGGTTTGAATTCTACTGGTCACTGCTTCTCACTAGAACTCCAGGATTTACCCCTCAAAGTCAGTCACTAGTGAGCACATGATTATAATCAGAAAAGGTTTTTTTGGAGATTTAGTATTTTCATAGTTGAATTGGTGTCTTGCTTTACTCAGAAACTTTAAAGAATACTTAGTTAAATAAAGCCATAATTAATGTTATGGGAAAACTTCATTGAGATCGTTTACCTTCAAAATTTTGATTTAACCACAAACAATACCATTTTATTATATATGCATTATTGTATTCATTTAAAAAAAGTGATATCCGGAATTTCAATATAGGTGGCTTAAACTTACATAAACTACCTACTACTGACTATCCTTGATAATAATTCTTAACGATGAATATGTTTTTATTCAAGATATTCAATGTATTATTTGATGAAAATAAAGAGAATTTTTATGCGAATATCTTCAACTTGACTGACTTTCACTTCACATTTATCATGAAAGTATACATGTATGGAAATAAAGTATGATCATCTTTTGCTATATTTTAAATCATCTCGTATCTTTCAATTAACCCAAAATGAACACTGCTTTCTTTGAATAATCTCTCATATAAGCGAATATTTCTATTATGTAATGTTTTTGTATATTCAATTATTTAAGCATGAAATAGTGTCTTTCAACATTCGTTCAGTAAGAATTAAAATAACTTCTTTGATTGGATCAGAGGTTTAACTGGCTGTACCACAATATCCAAAAGTCTACTATATCATAATAAAAAAACAACTGTCAACTAATTTCAAAGTGAGAATCTTCAATACGAACGTCAAGACAGTCCTACTGTACGGAGCTGAAACTTGGAGAACTACTACATTCATCGGCAAGAAGGTATATGTATTTACAAACAGTTGTCTGCGCAAGATACTGAATATCCGTTCGCCGGATACCATCAGCAACAGACGTTCATGGGAGAGGACTAACCAGCTTCCAGCTGAAGAGGAAATTATGAAAAGACTTTGGAAGTGGATTGGATATACGTTGAGGAAATCGCTAAACTGCATCACGATGCAATCCCTAACTTGGAATCCTGAAGGGACGCGGAAAAGTAAAAGGCCAAAGAACACATTACAACGGGAAATAGAAGCAGATATGAAAAAGATGAATGTTAACTGGAAAGAACTGGGAAGGACTGCCCAGGACAGGGTTAGTTGGAGAATGCTGGTGGCGGCATATGTTCCTCCACCAGGGGTAACAGGCGTAAGTAAGTACTATATCACAATAGTAAGGCGATAAATATTGTGACACATTGTCATGTTGACTTACTATATTTATTGGAGTACATTGAAATTACACGGGAACTTTAACTTAATAGTTTGTCGAAATATGAAGAAAACTAGTATTTCTTTTGTATTCTATTTTGATGCTTCTATCTATTTGCATAACATAATATCATAAAATTGAAAAATTATTTTGCCTTCATTTACTACTGAACCCCTCTTCAGATTCAGATATTTTCAAAATAATACAAATATAATAAATTATCTCGTAATTATAAGAAAGTACACTGTAAATGGTAACAAAATGAAATTAACGATTATCAAATAATTTTTATATATAATTGAAATAAGTCAATTGAAGCTAGACCACTATGGAAAACCTGGAAGCACTGGACGGCCGTTTCCTCCTATTGTGGGACTCCTCAGCAGCGCGCATCCACAATCCCGCCTCGCGAGATTCGAACCCAGGACCTACGAGACTCATGATTTCAACTATATATAAAAATTACTAAAAATCTCCACAAACAACCCCGATTATCAAATAACTAATTTTTATAGATGAAGTTCTAAAAGAAATTAAAATAATTTTATAAAAAAAAGTAATTTACTGTTCAAATGTTTCCTTCTCGTTATACATAACTGAAATAGCTACATTTTGTACTATTAAATTAAAATTCTCTTTTGTGATTGTATAAATATCAGATTCCTCATTATGTATTGAATGTGAAATCAATTGATTGAGGAATTCTTCAGCTAATGCTGGCCTCTTCACAGATAAAGTTTCTTTCATTGCCTATTTCAATAGTATTTTACAGAAATGAAAAGAAAACGGTACATATGCTATTGATGAACTATGTACAATGTTTTATTGAATAACATAAAACAGACTTCTATTTGGTTTAGATTTATCTAACTGTATTGACTTGAAACAAGAGCGACTTGTTAAGATTGTAACATTAGCTGAACACTAATTCCTGCCACTGATACGACTGTTTCCTATGACTATTGAATACACTTCTACCTGCTACTTACTACTACTTAACGAGACTGATTTTGCTGACGCAAGGATGAAAGTAAAACTATAGAAGAAAACGGATCTATTCATCAACCATTAATTATACGACGACATCCACAGTAATAACCATAATAGACAGCACATGATCTTACATGTTCATCTGGTCAGTCAACAATTTTGAATGAATCAAACAAGTAGTTAAGCAATAATTCTATCCAATAAATAACTGAAACGACTGAGAAACATAATTCATCACAAAATTGTATGATTTGAAAAATTCCCAATTTGTGATTTAGAATAACATATATAAGCGAACAATATTGTTTTCTATTAGATCCTCTTCAGGCTTTACTCTAATATACAGTAATATTTATATACATATAAGAAATTATTAAACCAATCAAGTCAGTCTATGAGTCAATGATAACAGTGGGATAGTTTACACATTATGTACGCAATCTTATCATTATTATTAATGGTATAACGCTTGGAAATGTTTTTGAGAAAATTACTTGGCACCTAACCCTGTTTACTCATTCTGTTTCAACTCACATTATTTTATATATTACTTTGACTATTGATCAAATATTGATTTTGTTTTGTAATTGCATAATTGTCTCTCTTACCGCATGTGAACCATATTTATTCTGATCATTAATATCATCATTTCATTTAGTATACAAACTTATTCAAGTTGAAACTTTATATTAGTCACCTTAATATGTACAGTTTTACGATTCTAAAAATCCACATGCTGTTATTGTTAATGATACAATAATCTTAAATCAGGTCACTTTATGGATTGGTAGCTTGGATGTATAGAGTTGTAGAAGCTGAAGAGAATTTATTGAAAAGGATGTTTTTCTTTCATATATCTGACATTTTGAAATGAGACGAAATTTCTCCTAAAAACTTAATGGTTATACTTGAAACTACTGCAATAAACGAAACTGTGATAAATAAAAAGTCATGAAAAATTGAACTCTTCAATATCAGTCAGTCAGTCACAACGTAGAACTTCGTACGTACGTACATCAGTTCGAGTTGCCATACCACATCAGCATAAAGATGCAGTTGTCGATTCAAATCCCATAGTGGTAGAAGTAGTAAAAGTATAAGCATTATGTGAAAAATTAGGGTTTGAAGATGTTATTGAAGGAGTATAATACAGTGCAATAAATTTGAAAAGAGGAAAAGGATAGGGACATGAGGAATTCAGAAGATTAGAATTTGGTAGAACACAAAGAGTGAATGCACCTTCGCCATTGCAAACGATTTTGAGCCATGTCATTCAAGGTCTCTAACCATCGGTTGATATGATCTCGCAGATCCCAACCAGGTAGTCTACACCTACCAGCATGGCTAAATCCAATTGTCAGTGACTTCATGAATTTGTACCACGTTTTGGTCTGGCCGACCCTAGCTTTCTTCCAACCTACTCCTACACCATATAGCATTGCACGTCGGGGCAGTCGGTGGTTGGGCATACGTAACACGTGTCCCAGCCATCTCAACTGATGAAGTTTCACTACTTCATCAATCGATCTGCCATCCTTACCTAGTACCCGTTTCCTAACAACTGCATTACTTACTCGGTGGTCCCAGGATACACATGCTTCGAAGACACCTATGATCGAACACTAGTAGTCTACGAATATCCTCTACTCTTATTGGCCATGTTTCACTGCCATAAAGTAGGACGGAACGAACTGTTGCACAGTAAACCCGTCCTTTGGTTGGTAGACGGATATCTCGCCTACTCCAAAAATGGCGCAAGTTGGCGAAAGCTAGACGAGCCTTCTGTATCTGTGCTGAGATTTCGTCACACACTAGACCACAAGGCCCGATGAGACTCCCAAGATAAGTGAAGCAGTCAACACGCTAAACTACTTCACTCCCTATCATTAGTTCAGGTGTCGATGCAACCCAATCCTGAAGTAAAATTTTGCACTTCGAGGGAGAGAATCGCATCCCGAACATGCCTGCATTGTTGCTTATAGTGGTCAGAAGACTCTGCATTTTGTCAGCGTCTTCACCAAATAGAACTATGTCGTCGGCGTATTCTAAGTCAATAAGTGAGCCTCCCGGTAAAAGTTCAACTTCTGGAGATTTAGATGATGAAAGTGTTATCTCTAAAAGCACGTCAACGACAAATTTAAACAAGAATGGAGAGAGTGGACAGCCCTGACGAACACCACTTGAGGTAACCAATTCTGATGACAGTTCGCCATAGGCTCTAACTCGACCAGTTGTGTTCGAGTAGAGAGCCTTTATGAGGTTAATGTACTTCCTTGGTACTCCTTTCAGTGACAAACACTGCCATAGAACCTCACGATCAACGGAGTCAAATGCCGCTTTAAGGTCAAAAAATACTACGATTGTGGGACATCTGAATTGTGTTTATGTTCTAGGACCTGACGTAGGGTGAATATCTGGTCTATACAACCACGTCCAGGTCGAAAACTAGCCTGGTTTTCTCTAGTCTGCTCTTAACGAGCTTTGGTTAGGCGTCCAAGTATTATTGAGGCTAATATTTTAGACACTATATTAATCAAACTGATCCCTCTGTGATTGTCACAGGAGGACTTTTGTCCTTTCTTATAGACTAGCACAATCAGTGATTGGGACCAGTCAGATGGAATTACGTCCAGTTCCCACATTCTACCCACCACTGATTACGATCATCGCGTAAGGTTCTTATTAGCCTGCGCTTGAGCTGACTCCGCTCTTCGTTATGTTCAGAGCCAAGTGAGATGAGTTTACGAGTGTCTATCAGTGAGGTAGATGCTGCCGAGATCCATTGTTACTCCCGAACCTTATGGTTTACCTTACTAGTGGATATCACTGCTGTTTCCACAGCTTTTCGGATGTCATTCCATGCTGCCTCGGGGTGGGCACAACTTACAAGGCTGCCTAACTTTTTCTAGTTGTTCCTGAAATATATTCTTAGCTTGCCTATCATTAAGTAGAACATTAAAAGGTTTCCTTGCAGTCTTTCCTACATCCAGTAAGACTCAGACAGATACGTGCTCGCACTAGAACACGATCTGAATCTAAACATGTGCTCCAGAATGAGCGACAGCCTTCTATCGAGCCCCTTTATCGGTGGCTGATAGCGATGTGATCTAATTGGGTCCAACGTTGGGACGAATTCAGGGGTCACCATGTCAAAAGACGTTTTTCCTTATGCTTGAAGTTAGTATTTGCAAGAAGTAGGCGGTTATCTGAGCATAGCTGCAACAGACGGTCGCCATTATCTGTTCTTTTAGCCACGACACCATAGGATCCACCCAGGTGTCTTTCCCTTTCACTTAATTTACCTACTTGAGCATTACAGTCACCTGCCACCATTACTACATCAGAACGCCTAGCTTTTCGGAGAAGGTCGGAAAGTTTCCTGTAAAACTTATCTCTTACATCATCTGAGCTGCAGTCAGTGGGAAGGTAGGCAGAGAAGACGAAGAGGCAACGATGAGTGTCCCTATCTTTCCGTGTCCTTACTGTTCCATTTAGTCGGACAGCACACGAACGACTGTCTACTGGGATCCACTCTAAAAAAGCTAGTTCTGCCCTAGGACTCAATGCTATACTTACGCCAGCGAGGCCACGGGAAGCAGTATCAGGGCTTCCAAATACGCGAAATGTGAAGCGAGTTGGTTCTTTATTGTGACATGGTGAGGTAAAATGAATGACTCCACTCGGATCTTGTATGCGCGTTTCGGAGACGCAGCACACATCAATGGTGCGAGATTTTAAAGTCCTAGCTAAGGAGGCCTGTTGTCCTATTTGGCTCAATGTTCGAACATTAAAAGTTCCTACATGTAGTTTAGAGCGTGGTTTCAGGAGACCAGGAATAACGTTCCATGTACTCGAATCGTTTGCCCTAGTGGTGCGAGGTGATAAAAGGATGTGAGAAGGGTTGGTGAAGGAGATAAGAGAGTTATTAGCAGGTGTAGGAAGGATTTGAATGTGACCAACTTGGTCTCGTGTGCAGTTACGGGTATGAGGGCTAATATCACTTCCCGGCTGCCCACACCGTGGAAGGGTATTTCTTGAGGGACCTGGAAAAGAAGTTGGATTAGTGTTGGTCTTAACGACCTGGGAGCGTGACCGCAGTGCCCAAAGGACAGCTGTTTGAGGCCGGTCACGCACGGTCTTTTCGTGGGGGGTTTTTGACGTGTTAGCTCCGTTCTTCAAAGGACTTTACCGCCGGAAATCCGTGGGATAAGGCGGGGTGTACATTTTTAGGGTCGACCTTTTCTAACCCCACCCCTCCTTGTGGGAAGGCAGCACGGCTGTTATGCTGGTTGTCTGAAAGAAACATCCTACTGCCGTCGCACCTCTGTACATTCGGCAGTACGACTTAGCCTTCGGACCTTGGGATTGCTGCTTTTGGTCTTACCGCTCTTCAATCGACCTGTCTGGCATGGTAGGACCTTGAGGAACGATTGTTCCAGCCAGTATAGCTCGACTGATTCATCACGATAGGCAAGCTCGACCACCACGTCAAGGTAGCAGCAACGGTCGGGACTCTTCAATATAATTGTCAATATCTGAAATTGATTTAGTGATAAGGAGTACTACTTGTGCAGTTCCCTTTCTGACCTTGAATCAGTTGGAAAAAAGCTAAAACTTCGGTGACACTGAAGAATCGATTACAGAGAGTTCGGAAGTCATTAGGAGTTCACACCCGTAAATTCTCAAGCGACCAAACGCAGGGATTTTATGTGTCGACACGGGTGAACCAAACGAGCAGAAACGCAGTGGTTGTTTTTTTTTTACCTAAAATTATCTTTAATTGAATTCACAGGGTACAGCTTCATATAGAAGCTTCCAGAAATTTATTCAGCAAAAGGTCATTAACAGCCATATGATAATAATTTGTTTATATTTTCAGATGATTATTTGCATACGTTAAATAGCCTTTGTTAAAAGCTGAGAAAATCTATATTCAGAAATATTTAAACAAGGATGTATAGCGATTAACAGTGGAATTCAGGATGCGTGTCTCATCCTATATGGGACATAGCTGGATGTACTTGAATCTCAGAGTTGATATTTACTCCTAGACCTGAAGCTAGTAACACTCGCCTCAAACGCCTTCACGTTATCCACTTATCTATTTGGTCCAGATAAGTGACCTAGTAGCAATATCAAGTCAATCCTCACAAGATGCGCATATTCCAAAAAGAGACTCATCTATTTAAGTCATAAAACAAAAATCGAAACAAACAACATGTATCTTCACAAGTGTTTGTGAACAATCAAAAGACTTAAAAATGGTAATAATGCATATACTTTAAGTTTTTTCTAAACAAATAAGTTTCTAAGAAATCTGAAGTATCACTTTTCTCGTGCTTCGTAACACAATGACTGACAAGACAAGAATATTTTAACAATATCCGCTGAGTAAAGAGTCATACAAAAGTGAAAATATGCATTGTAATCTATCCTAAACAAGTAGTGTGGTGTGATCTACTCACATCCATATAAGCAGTATATGGTGATGGTCAGACATAGAATGTATTTTGGCAGAAGATCGATAAGAAAAGAACAGGAATGAAGCGTAATCGGTACGAAAATGCATGAACAATTAAATCAAAGAAGACGGACTGTTATTTGCAGAAGAAACAGTTAAGATTGAGACAATTGATTGTTATTTTGCAAATTAACTGTTGACTATATGGTTATCAGAATTTCGTGAGATAGTCTGTAATTTGTGTCTAAATACATTCGATTGTCCCCAACTAGTGTTTTGTTCACTACAGTAGGTAATCAATACTAGTGACAGTATAAGTATGGGAAAATTAAAGAAGCTACAACTAAATTTGAATTATTGTTACAAAAAAGTGGTTAGAAACTATTTGAAGCGATGTACACACAAGAGTACTATTTAGAAAATAATTTTTAATTATTAAGTGATACATATATAATGTAGATAAAAATAAATAAGAATGAAAAATCTTTACAACTTACTGGTCGTTTCCATAAATCTAATGGTAAATTACCTTCTTCACGATTACGTTCTTTAATTACTAAATCAGTTTGTCTTACAATTAATTTTCGTAAATCTGATATCATGAACAATTCAAATGCTTCAATTAATTTAAGTAACTGCAAATAAACCACAAGAATAAGAATAAGAAATAATAATAATACAATTTGAAATGAAGAATTTCTTCAAAATCATTGGATATTAGTATTTTCGTAGTTGAAAGCGTGAGTCAATTGAAGCTAGACCACCAGAGAAAACCTGGAAACACTGGACGGACGTTTCGTCCTATTGTGAGACTCCTCAGTAGTGCGCATCCACGATCCCGCATTGCGAGATTCAAATCCAGGACCTACCAGTCTCGCGCCAGAGCACTTAACCACTAGACCACTGAGCCGGCATCCCATGGTGTCTATGTCTATCTCCAACCAATCCACGAAGTTGAGCAACCGTTCATCAGTTGTCTTTAGTTAGTTGATATCTCACAACAGACGTGGTTTGAACTCCACTGGTTACTGCTTCTCACTAGAACTCAGTATTTCGTCATTTGTAAATTATAAGCCCCATCGTAATTTTAACACATTTTAAACAGGATTTCGTTAAGATGAAGTGTTTATTTTTATGTAGATAATATTTTCGTTGAACTATCCATTCTTGTCCTGATTAATTAATTGATGCCATTGTTCTAACTCTCGTAAGGTCTTTTTTTATTTTAGAAAAAAAGTGAATGTTATCGCTTTATTCATTTGAAAGAAAGCCAGTTTTTTCAAAGTACTAAGATTGTGTTTCATTAATGAAATCTTTTGTACAATAAAAGAATTTTTATTCTGTTCAACTAGTAATGGTACTTATCATGGAAAAATTACTGCTATACTACACCAACGAAATTAAAAAAGTGATCACTAAAATTTTTACTTTTGTAAAAGTTGTTTAAGTTATTGAGATGGTGAAGATTTATAGCTCAGGTGGATGACTTTCGTGGAGTTTTGTTCTCTGAGCTGAATGGTTTAGTCGTGAAACTTTCATCGTTATTCTGAACGACACTTCTACCTGAAGTTTGTGTTGATGATGTCGTTCAGAATAACAATGAATGCTTCGCAACCAAACCATCCAGCTCAGAGAGCAAAACTCCACCAAAAAATGTTTAATTTAACTAGTATTGACTTTTTTCATGGACTAACACTTCTTTTATCGTATCTAATTTTAATAGATCAGTCCCAGTATGAATAATATGCCAATGATAAATCAGTCATTTACACGTGCATATTGGTTATATAACTCAAAGACAGTATTATGAAAGGTTGTTTTATAGTGATAACCTAGCTCATTTATCAATTTAATTAAAAAGAAGTTCAATTTGAAGTCGATCGAGCCAATCTAATTTAAATTCTTATACTGTATGTCATGTATCCTAGAATAATGGTCAAAATATCAAATATAATAGTACTTGTTATGAATAGAATTATAATATTTAAGGAAATAACTTACTTGACGTTGTCTAACAATTATTTCTGGAATATTCTTAGGTATTACAAATATGTCAGTATCACCCAATGAAGCAAGTGTATATATATCAGGTTGGTTGAATTGAAGTGATAAATTTCGTATTAAAGAATATAATTGTTCATTTTTATAAAGTGAACTATAAATGTATAAAAAGACATAATTTTATGATATTTGATTTATAAATCGTTTAGATGTGTTAAGTACAGAATTATTGAAGTTCTTAATTATTACTTTTGAAACAGTCAATCGCTTTGGTATATTTAGAGGATCTAGTCAGAAGATAACATTTTATAAAAGCTATGTGATATATTGATACAATACATTTCGAACAATCCGATCATACATATGTTAAGACATTTGGGTCTGGAAAAATAAAGGTTGACAACTGGGATGATAAGCAGTGAAAATATGAGTCACATCACTCTGGGTAATATATCAATATTATTAGGATAGGTTTACTGTATGTACGATTTATTTTTGAGCGTATAAGATGGGCGGTTAAACTTTCGTATAGCTTCCATAAACTTTATTATTCGACCTAGGTAGCTTTTACACAAACGATAAAGGTTGAGTTAGGACCAGTCTTCTGACGTATTTCAACCGTGTATTTTGCATTTGTTAACAGAATAAATAAAATAAAATAATGAAATAAGAGATTACAAGAATTTGAAACAATGTACAATTCCCTTCTTCTCCAGGTCGATGAAGTTTCACAACCTCTTTAACCGATTTGCTATATTTTATCATTGTAAGCACGTGAAGGCTTAGAGATACCAGTGAACAAAAAATCTGGAGCCTATGATGCATATCTACTACTTTCAAAGTCCATGCTTTACAGCCATAGAGTGATACAGACATGCCTCACAAATAAATCAGTGAGTTAACTAACAGTGATAATCATATGCAATTAAGTCTTGGGAACAACATTACTGATAAATTAAAAATACTAATTAAACAACACTTTTCAATCCATCTATTATGGTGCACTTAACATAAGCGAATCAACTTATGATGGATAGAGCAGCTAAAAGGTAACGAAATTTCCTTAAAAAATCACAAATTTCTTCCTTTATCTTGTTGTTATTTGTCTATTTGTAATTAAGCTTGAAAAGTAATGAAAACAACTGATAGTGCATGTTGGAAATATATGAATTATTCAAATGAAATAGATGATGTGAAAGAAAGGTTTCTATCTTACAATTGAAACTTACCAGAACATTTTAAATGTTTTTGATGTATTAATCCGTTCAATGCCAAGCCGACGTGTTCCCCATGCATATTTTAATGATTCAATACGTTTCCGTAAAATTAAGTATTTTTTAATTAATTCATATGCTGCAATTGGTGTATTCAATATACTCAATTTAATCATTTCTGAATCTGAAATAGAATTAATTGAAAAATATACATTGTACGTTATATCTTCAATAACGAATTATTTAATAAAGGTTTGTGAAGATCACTTTAATTTAATACATTGTGACGATAAATAAACATTATTACAACATTCTTTAATACACGTTCATGAACCGTTCTATTAGGCGCAAATATTATTTTCTTGAATTCAATCAGGTAAATACCCATTGATGATCAGGACTGTAATTGATCAGTCTCTTACTGGCATATGTGCATATTGTGCGAATTGCCTCGATATTGCCTTTAGTCAAAAGAATTATACGCTAGCCATCATCATCTCAGCTTGTAAAGCTTGTAAATTAAGGAACTATAGAGGCAATGCGCATAGAATGTACATATATCAATGAGAGATTGATCAACTGCAGTCCTGAACATCAATGGGAAGATTCAGGTAAGTAATACGAAAATAAATTAAACTTCACACCATTGAACTAGCAAGTGACTATCAGGGCTCAGTAGCTAAGTGGATATCGCGATGGTGTTTAAAAGCGAACGGTAATGGGTTTCAGTCCCGGAGTGAACATAAACTCTGGGATGCAGGTACATCCACCTGTCGAGTCCGAAATAGGATAAAACGTGCATCCTGGATTTCATTGTCCGCCACTGTTCAACTTTATTCAAAAACTCATAGCTGGATGTTAACATCGATGCAATCCTCTCAGGATACCCTTATACCGACAGTGGCTAATCATTTACATTCCACAATATCAATAAGAGTGAATATGTTACTACATACGATAACGTCATACCTATTAAACAAGCTAATGTGTATTTGGACTGAGTAGCTTAGTGGACAACGCTTTAAGGATTGAAACGATAGAATATAGGTTCGTATCTCACTGTCAACATCAACACTGCTACACAGGCATATTCGGCAGACGATGCGGAAACAAATGCAATAATCATCTTAGATCTCACTGCTAAGCACAAACGATGTGATCTAAATATATTGATATGAATTTAGAAATATCTCATCATGACAGAACAATCTGAAAGTTGTTAAAAAGCATACTATATTTCATGCTCGAAGATAGTACGGTATTCATTTTACTGGGATCGGTTATCAAGTGAAGATGTTTTTAGAATTCGGTCAAACTTGCTAAAAGATTTTACTATACCCCATCGAACAAAATAGGTCCAAATTTAATTTGTATTTAATCCCTTAACTGCTAATTTGTAAACGATTTACATGTATTACATGTATATTTAAACAAATTAAAAACTGTAGTGAACCTAAGAACTTTAAAGTCTATTAATAAAATTCAACGTTTTACTAAGTTGACCTATGATGACATTTTGATTTTTACCTTTAACTGTATTACGATCCAAATCTTGAGTCTGAGTATTTGTAGTTTGTCTAACAATTGTTTCTTCAGCTTTAGGTGTTCCTTCACGTTTCTTGTCTTTTGTACGTTTGCCAAGTGTGAGGTGCATATTATCAGCCTCTTGAATTGCCAGTCTGTCACCTGCACAAGCCTCTACTAAATCACCAGTTTCAACGATATCATCCAATGTTAAGTTCATAGCTAACAGTTCACCGTGTACAGTCGGACTGAAAAAAAGAGTTGAAAAATAGTCAAGCACTGACGAACAGTTATTAAGTTACTTAAAAATCATATTGAACCTAGTATGTTTATATTTTAGTAAAATATTTCATACTTCTTTGATAAATATTGACTAGTATATATTAAGAATAAAACATTCCTTTATTAGTACTGCATCAGGAAGTTTATAATTTGTTCGATATACTTTTTTATATACAACGCGCTCGGAGCAAACTGAACAACAAACTGAAAGTATTAGATTTGTAAACAACACAACAAGGCTTACACGCCCTTTAATCCTGTACAGACGTGGTACATCAAAATTATGTTTTGGCCACATAAACCAATATACCAATGTGTATTTCAAGTCACGTAATAATTACATTACCACCATCAAATGATTGTAATTTTTAGGCATCATATATGTGCAATTATTTTTCAATGAGACTTTCTTACCGATTTGTGACAAGGCAAATGCTTGCTATTGCTGATGATTCGGCAGTTCAGACGTTCACTTTTATGATAAACTAGTCATAATGAAATACATAATACTATTATTAGAAATAATGTTACTACAGTGTGAATGGCTTCAAAAGAAATCAAGATCGAAAATGATTTACTGTAATCGTTAAATGTGATAGCCAATTCAGCCTCTTATATTATGTACTGAAACTCATTTTTATCATAAAATTTATAAGCTTAATTCATAAAGTTTAATATCTTAATTAGATACGTCAGACAGTCTTACACAATGTAAAAATAAATATATATGTACAATAGTGAAAGTCCCCATACTACATCAGTACAAATAAGTAAAACTATAAACATGGAAACCAGGTAATTGAAACAGTCTCAGTGGTAGCGGTCGTGAGAGAAATTAGCCATAGATGTTATGATTCAAGAAGCAAGAATGAAATTATAGAATTAAAAGAGCTCTAAGTTTGAAACTTGGGATTTCATTACAGAAAAGGAGTGAATATATCTGAGAAATTACAATCCACTCTAAGCCACGTTTACAAAGTCTCAAACCACTGGTTACGATAACCTTATTACCTCAACAAGAAAGTTTGAACCCATCAACACTCCTTAGTTTAACGTGTAATGACTTCATAGATCCATGCTGCATCTTGGTTTGGTCATCTCCAGCTTTCTTCCTGCTTAACACCACATCAGTCATAATCATATGTCGAGGTAGGCTACGGTTAGGAATATATAATTCCTGTCCCAAGTATCTCAATCGAAAGCGAGTCACTATATAACTAATAGATTCTGCATTCTTTACCTAGTACCATGCGTCGAATCTCAGAGTTGCTAACACAATAGTCTAAACATACGTATACTTATTGCCATGAAGGCATCAATCACCAAATACTAGTAACCTAAGAATATCCTCTTTTTAAAGGTAATGTTTTACAGCCATAAAGTAGAACGGAGAGGATGGATGTACAGTAATTTCATCCTTTTATAGGCAAACGTGCATTTCGCCTGCACCGAAAGTGACACACATTTCCAAAAGCCAACCAAGCCTTCTGAATACGTGCACAGATTTCATAAGACATCAATTCACTAGGAGTGATAAAACTTCCAAGGTAAGTGACATTAATCTAACAAATATGGAGTGAAAGAAGGTTATATCTTGAAGACTTAACTGTACGAATGATTCAACATAAGAATCCCAAAAGAACTAGCACTAACATCTCAGTATGCAATGTGGTAAGATATGGTTGTGTTGTTAAAAACAATAAGGTTTATTGCTAATGGAGAAACATTACCCATACAATCATTTAATTGACTTGCTCATACTTTAAAAATAGATTATTTGCAAATGACTTACCGGTCAACTGGTTTCAATCCAGCTAAACATAAACGTATATTATGTTCTATTTGTTTCCAACTTGAATTAAGCTGTAAATATGGACCGTAATAATTTATCATCGTACGCCATGGGAGTATTTCTTGAGCTTTATCGTCTTGAGGCTCCAATGGTTCTGGTATACTTAATTCAATTGAATTTACACATGGACGTGGAGAATTAGATAACGCCTACTACTGAAAGTCAAAGAAGCCCCAAAACTATTGTATACTGTTTTAATCGAAACAATTATTGGCCGGATAATTGGGAAACCCATGTCTTAAAACCAGATAATCTACCTACTTATAATAAATTAACAGGAACTGCGAAGTTATTTCAAAATAAAGCTACCAAACCAAGATCGGTAGCAGATATCGAGAAGTCCTTAGTTTCTGTCCTAAGTAAAGGGTATCCAACAAGTAATCTCTCTCAATTTGGCATCAGTAATGAGTCAGCTAGAATAGTGACACAATTAGCCA